>NW_007232699.1:0-24140 GCF_000164805.1 Carlito syrichta | reverse complement strand
TTGGGAGGCTGAGGTGAGTGGATTGCCAGAGCCTGCAGGTTCGAGACCCGCCTGGGCAGCGAGACCTCATCTCTACAATAAATCAAAAAATCAGCCAGCGTGGTAGCACGCGCCTGTAGTTCCAGCTACTCGGAAGGCTGAGGTGGAAGGATCACCAGAGCCCGGCAGGTCGAGGTTGAGGTGGCCAGGAGCATGCCACTGCACTCCAGTCTGGGTGACCGAGTGAGACTCCGACTCAAAAAAAAAGAATGAGGCAATCACAGACCTACACTACTAGAAATAATAAAGTTCTCAGGTTAAGGAAAATCATATCAAATGGAAGTGAGGATCTATGGAAAGTAATGGAAAGGACTATAAACGACAGATATGTGGATAATGTATGCACGTTTTTCTTATTTTAAAAATTATCTTTAAAAGATAATGGACTTTTTGATGTTGAAATAATAACACATTGTGAAATTTATAATAATGATAGATCTCAAATATATGACAACAATAACACAAAGAATGGAAGAAGATAATAGTATTGTGAGGTTATTAGGGGATATTTGAAGTGATATAATATCACTTGATGTTACTGTAATCAGTTAAAGATGTTAAGCCTTTGGGCAAACAGTAAAAATAACAATATAAAGAGTTATAGCTAACAGACCAACAAAGAAACTAAAAGAAACTATAAAAATAATTAGAAAGAGGGACATGTGTTCAAGTCTACTATAAATGTACTGATTTTATGTCCATTTTTATGGTCATTTACTGAGGAAGAGGTATTAAAATCAGTAACTATAATTATGTACCCAGAAAATATGAAATACAGAAAAATTGCCAGGTGTTAGATTGAAATATAACCACAACAATGACTGCAGTTAAAAGTGAGAGGTTGTCAGATTGGACAAAAATGAAAAACCAAAGTAGATGCTGCCTTTTTAAAAAGCAGATTAAATAGGAATAAGTAAGTTAAAAGTAAAAAGATAGTAAAAGATCATCAAAAAGAAAGACAGCAATGATCAAGAGAATGGTGGAGTGGCTGTATTGATATCAGACAAAGATTTCTGAGCAAAGATGATCAGGATAAAGAAGATAATGTCTTGATAATAAAAAAAATTCATCAGGAATACAGAAAAAATGTTAAATGCTGTGTATCTAAAACAGCTTTAATATGTATGAAACAAAAACTGATATAGCTGCAAAGAGAATTAGACAAATTTACAATTATAGTGAGAACTGTCAATATCCCTTTCTCAGTTAATGACCAAAAAGAAAGATGGAGAATCAGTACAGATATAGTGGACTTGAACAACAGAGTCAACCAAAGTGACCCAAATTAAGTTTACAGAAGACTTTAACAAAAGCAGAATACATTCACTTTCTTTGGAAGTGGACATGCAACATTTACCAAGTTATACCTTATTTGGATCCATAAAACAAGTCTCAACTTTAAAAGGATTGAAGTCATACAAAATGAATTCCCTAAGCACAACGGAAGTAAATTAGAAATCAATAACATAAGGATCTCTGGAAAATCCTCAAATATTTGGAAACGGAGAACACACTTATAAATAATCCACGGATCAAAGAAGATATCAAAAGTTAATAAAGCAAATATTTTCACTAGAAAAAGCTACTTAGAGTTTGTGAGATGCTGCTAGAGCACATTTTAGGAGAAATTTATAGCATTAACTGCCTAAATTTAAAAAGAAAAATGTTTCAAATCAGTAGCCTCAGCATCCTCCTTAATAACCTAAAAACTTGAGCCGGGCTCGGTGGCTCAGCCTGTAATCCCATGCCTTTGGGAGACTGAGGTGAGTGGATTGCCTGAGCCCACGGGTTCGAGACCTGCCTACAATAAATCAAAAAAATCAGCCGGGCGTGGTAGTGCATGCCTGTAATTCCAGCTACTTGGAAGGCTGAGGCAGAAGGATCACGAGCGCCCAGCAGGTCGAGGCCGCGGTAGCCGGCAACGGCCACTGCACTCCAGTCTGGGTGACAGAGTAAGACTCCAACTCAAAAAAAATAATAAATAAATAAAATAAAAACTAAGAACAAAGGGAACCAAAACTACACAACAGAAAGAAAATAGTAAACACTGGAGTAGAGATTGATGAAATAGAAAGCATAGAAACAGCAGGGAAATTGATGAACCCCAAAGCTGGTCCCTTGAGAAGATTAACAACAACAACAAAATGCTAAACCTCAAGCCAGACTGATCAGGGGAAGAAAAGAGTAAAGACGCAAATTACCAGTATTCGGAATGAGAAATGTGACATAAGCTCAGAGCCTACAGATATTATTTAAAAGATAAGGGTATATTATTTAAAAGATAAGGGTATATAATTTTATGTGTCAATGACATGGGATGCCCAGATACTTGCTCAAACATTATTCTGGCTGTATCTGTGAGAGGATATTTGGATGAGGTTAATATTTGAATTGGTAGACTGGTAAAGCATATGGACCTCTGTACTGTGGGTGGGTGCGTTCAATCATTTGAAGGCCTAAAGAGGCAGGCCACCCGCCCACACCCTCATCCCTCCTGCTATGAAGAGAAATCTCCTTTTGCCTGACTGCCTAGAGCTGAGACGTTGGTCTAATTTACCTTTAGACTTAAACAGAAGCATCAGCTCTTCTTGGGTCTCGAGCCTGTTAGCTTTCAGAATGCAAATGTTAGCTTTCAGAATTGTCTCTTCTACTTCGGAGGCCTTCAGACTCAGACTGCAACTATACCATTGACTCTCCTGGTTTTTCAGCTTCCTGACTACAGAACTTGGGAATTAACACAGCCTCTGTTATTGTATGAACCAATTTCTTAAAATAAATATCTCTCCCTCTCCTCCCTCTCTCCTCCTACACACACACACACACACACACACACACACACACACACACACACACACACACACACACACACACACACACACATATGCATGCATTCCCTACTGGTTCTGTTCATTCTGTTTTTCTGAAGAACCCTGAATAATACAATTATGAACAACTTTGTGCTAATAAAGTCAACAATTTACATAAAATATATTTGTTGAAAGACATAAATTACTCAACAAGAAATTCACA
Source organism: Carlito syrichta (assembly GCF_000164805.1). Taxonomy (NCBI): domain Eukaryota; kingdom Metazoa; phylum Chordata; class Mammalia; order Primates; family Tarsiidae; genus Carlito; species Carlito syrichta. The sequence continues at coordinate 21,071 of NW_007232699.1, read as the reverse complement.
ATGACTAGCCCTAGGTCTGTTTAATAAATTGGACTTATAGTTAAAACAGTTTCTCTTGATCCTGCCACAAACTCCATGCCTAGGTAGTTTCACTGATCAATTTTGTCAAACCCTTCAGGAAGAAATACAACCAATTCTATAAAACTTTTCAACTCAAGGAACCTTAGTTTAATTTCAACCTCATTTTATGAGGCTAGTATTACACTGATACCGAAACAACATCAAAAAGAACAAGAAAACTACATACCAACATCACACAAGAACATAGATTCAAAAGTGAAGAAATAAAATCTAGTGACATTGAACATATATGAGACTGAAAAGCATTCATCCCAGGAATGGTTTAACGTTTCAAAAATCAGTTTAAATCACCATATTGACAAACCACAAAGGAAAAAATATATAACTATCATAGCAGACACAGAAGCATCTGACAAAATCCAGCATCCATTCCTGATCCAAATTCAACTAGAAATACCTAAGAAAAATTGACTTAAATGTAATTCACTAAATGCTCTTTCCTTGTAAGTTCGGGATGAAGGCAAGACTGCCCTTAGCATTTCTATTCAACCTTGCACACTGTAAACCAGGCAGCAAGGCAAAAAGAAAAGGCATCCACACCACATGGAAATCATATGGAATCCAAAATAAAGCTGTTCAAACTAGTCGATTAACCAAGATTGCAAGATGCAACATCAGTATACAACACTAAATTGTATTTCTACATACTTTTCAGTCAAAATTCAGGAATGAATTTTTTAAAAACAGCATCTAAATGTTGTAAACATTAGAGATAAATCTGACAAAAAGTCAGCAGGACTATTGAAAACTACAGAACACTGATGAGAAATTAACATCAAAATAAATGGAGATACAGTTTTTATCTCATAGGTCAGCAGACTCACTAATATCAAGATGCCTGTTTTTCTGAATTAATCTATAGATACAGTACACAAGCAAATATGTGACTTGGTACCGTACCTCACAGCATATATAAAAATTAACTCTCCAGTGATGGTCCATAGCCCTAAATGCAAAGCCTAAAGTTACAAATCTTCTAGAAAACATGAAAGAAAATCTTCATATCCTGTGACCGCGCAAAAAGTTTTTTGATGTGACACTAAGACCATGATTTATAAATAAAAAAAAACCTGACACTGGACTTCAATGAAATTAAATATCTTATGGTTCAAAAGCCCGTTAAACATTCAGGCATGGTGGTATGTGCCTGTGGGCTACTCCTTGAAAAGCTGACGTGCGAGAATTGCTTGAGCCCAGGAGTTGGAAGCTGCAATGAGCTATGATCACACTACTGCACTCTAGCCCGAGTGACAGAGCAAGACCCCGGCTCTACAAAAAGACAGACATTGTTAAGACAATAGAAAAGACACAGACTGAGAGTATCTGCAAATCACTTATCTGATAAAGAACTTGTGTTCAGATTACATATTGAAGTACTCTGAAAATCAACAAGAAAATAACTCAATTTGTAAAAATAGACTAGAGACCTGAAAAGACACTTTACCAGAGAATAATACAGATGGTAATAAACCCATGAGAAGAAGTCTGACATCATTAGTTGTAAGGGAAAAGAAATTAAAACCACAATGAGGTACCACGGCACCCCTCCTAGAATGGCCAAAATTTAGAAGAGCACATGGGACAACTGGAACAGAGTTGTTCCAGTGGGAGCAGAGTAGGACAACCACTGTGCAAAAAGACTTTCGTAAAAGAGCCAGGTGGACTGGGCTCAGTGGCTCAACCTGTAATCCCAGCACTTTGGGAGGCCGAGGTGAGTGGATTGCCTGAGCCCACGGGTTCGAGACCCACCTGGGCAACTTGGTGAGACCTCATCTCTACAATAAATTTTAAAAAATTAGTCGAGTGTGTTAGCACACGCCTGTAGTTTCAGCTACTTGGAAGTCTGAGATGGAAGGATCGCCAGAGCCCAGGTGGACGCTGGGGTGAATGTGAGTGTGCCACGGCACTCCAACCTGGGTGACAGAGTGAGACTCCAACTCAAAAAAAAAAAAAAAGAGCCAGCTGAGCACCTGCCATATCCCACCATTTCTCTCCTCAGTGTGTATCCTAGTGAAATGAAGACATATGACCATAAAAGACATGAAGTGTACAACAACTTATTTGTAATCATCAAAGCTGGAAACCACCCAATATCCATCAAGAGGTGGAGGGATAAGCATACTGTAGTATATTCTTATAATGGGATACTACTCAGCATTAAGAGGAACAAACTATTGATACAGAAAGGTAGATGCGTGTCCAAACAATTATCCTGTGTGAAGTAAGTCAAACCAGAAAAGAGCATATACTATGTGATTCCATTTATATAAACTTATAGAACATGTAAGCCAACCAGTGTTACTGGAGGGAACTATTGCAAAGGGGCATGAGGAAGCTTTGGGGGTTGATGGATCTGTTCATCATCTTGATTGTGGTGATGGTTTCATGGGTACATGCACGTGTCAAATGATAGATTTTTCTTATGTGTTCCTGGTACATCAATTACACTCTGCAAAACTCACACAACAAATTTTGGAGGGCACATTTAACATTCTGGACAAAAATTTGGCAGTATATGTCAAATTTTCAATGTAAAGACTTTTGATGGGTGGGGCAGGAAATGTCCTGATTTCCTCATTTTCATAGTGAGGCATGAGAGGGTGTCACTTGTGAGTCCATATCCTGAGTCTTGGAAATTTAGGTTTGCAGTTAAAGGTGTCTGCTCACTAGGAGTAAGCCTGGCATTGCTGTGAGTAGGACCCTCCCTGACAGGTGTCTGACTGGGGGTTTCATCCCTCCATGGGATACCACAGGCTCAGAAGTGACAGAATTTATGCATTATCCAGGGGTGGAGGGAGGGAGTAAAGGCTCAGCCAACATAAGGGTGCTGAGCTGCCTTGAAGCTGGCTGTGGTGAGGGTCTGGAGAGAGGGCTGACCTGTTCCTCTGAGCTCCCGTGGCCTCAGTCTGTTGGCATGGCAGGTGGGGCAGTGACCTGCTGGGAGCGGCTCAGGAGGACATGTTGAGGGAAGATGGACAGCTGGAGGGAGCAGCTGCCCTGTGTGGCCACTTGCCCAGCCAGGCCTGTTCTCACTGCTCCCCCTGACCAGCTCGTGCTTCCACAGCAGCCATATCTCACGTGGCATGTAGGAAATGGAGAGGGGAAGCAAACAGAGAGGGGAAGCAACCTGCCCAGGGTCACACAGCTAGGGAGTGGGTAGCTAGGACTCAACCCTGGGCATTCTGATTAATCACTAGACATCAAATGTAGAGCTGAAACCATGCCATAAGCACTCTGTACCCAGGAAACTGCCCTGAGGAGCCTCTTGGGACCCTGTTTCTACCCAGCCCTCACCTGTTGTCCATCTACAGATCTTTTAAACACATCTGTTGTTCACGGAGCACCAGGTGCTGATGTGGATTATTTGGCATCTCATGAAAGGCTGCAGCCCATGGTCACTCCCAGCCCTGTGACATCCAGGCTCCCTGCCCTCACATGGCTCTGGGCAGCCCCGCTATGACACGTGGTGCCGAACATGACTTTGCCAGCCTGTATCATGGGCGTTGCTTGCTAGAACAATGTGACAGGAGTTACCATTGAGAACACCTTTGGTTCTAGGATTGGTCACTTCACACACGTGTTCGTAGATGAGGCTGGTCAGGCGAGTGAGCACAAGTACCTAATTCCTCTGGGGTTGGTCTTAGAGGTCAGTGGCCCATTTGGCCCGTAAGGCCTGTTTGCTGTTCCCTGCTGATCCTGTTACCCTCAGCGATGGGTACCCGGGTTCTTCAGAGGACAGTCAAGACTTTAAGGAGTGAGGTGAAGGGACCAAGGACCCCTGGAACTGGAGGCCATGGTGCATCTTGTTATCATCCCGTGTTATTCCTTTTGGCCTTGGAGGAAAAGGGACTTTGTCTTGACTCATTCACTTGTAAGACAGACATTAAGATGCGTCCTAGGTATTGGGATACCACAGTAAATACAACACCTGGGGTCCTGCCCTAGGTGAGCTCCAATGCCTGCAGGAGAGGACAGGGCCTGGGGCCTGGCCACCCCTGCCCTCCAGCTTTGCTTACCGAAGCTGAAGTCCTTGTCTTTGTCCCCACCTTCTGCTTTTGGGGTGCCCCTAGTAGTGACATGGGTGTCATCTTGAGCTCCCCTATCCCTTCATTGTAATCTGTCAGAGCATGTTCATTTGGCACTGAAGTGCAGGGTCTAGAGCTGCAGATCTGCCCAGGCCAGGTTTCACTGACCTGAGAGGATGGCTCCAGAATGTCTTTTGTCACTGTGAGTGCACATGGTGAGTGGACATTGCTGGAGGGGGGTCATTGGGGACACTTATAGGTATGTTGATCCTGAGGTCAGAGGGTACTGGGCCAAGGGTTAATCTTGGTCCAAGGAGGTGCAGGTAGGGATACTGAAGCAGGAAAGTCATCTGATGAAATGAGTGGCAACAGGAGGCAGGCCAGGGTGAGGTGTTACTGTGTGGCATGTGTGTGTTTAGGAGAGAAGGGTGAGGTGACCTCACCACAGATGCCTGACCTGAGGGTGTCATGCGGAGATGTGGTTCCCAGGAAAATGCCTCCCAGGGTCAGTCCTCCTCGGATCCTGGGCATCTAAGATACATTTAGAACTGACATGAGGGGTAGGATGGGTAGAAGGAACCTACCTGGGAGGGAGGGACCCACCTGAAGGGTAAGGAAACCACCTTGGAAGGAGAGGAGGGAGGAAGGGAACCACCTGGGAGGGATGAACCCAGCTGGGAGGAAGTAAACCCCTGGGAGGAAGGGACCCATCTCAGGATGAAAGGAATACAACTAGGAGGAATGCTTATGTTTTCTGTTTTGTATAGAGACGAGGTCTCACTATGTTCCCCAGGCTGGTCTCAAGCTCCTGGTCTCAAGCAGTCCTCCCTGCCTTGACTTCCCAAAGTACTGTGATTACAGGTATGAGCCACTGTGCCCAGCCTTGAAATTCACAGTGCCCACAGGTGAGTGGAGGTGAGCAATTCTACCTGCATATTTGCCGCTCCCAGCTGCTCCAAGGTACCCAAAGGCAAAGAATTCCCTTGACTTTCCACCTGCCCACAAAGGGCTGGACTCCTCAATACTGTACCCCTTTCTGAATTCTGAAAAGGGCCAATTTCCCCAGTGTTGTAATTTCAGCAGCAATACCCTCTACAGAGTAGAGAAAACTGTCCTCAGAGTTATGGGGTCTGTGCCAGACTCTGACTGGATGTCCCCAGATCTATTGGCCCAGGTGGGGGGCTCAATGGCTGTCTCACAGGTCCAAGGTAGCTGAGCAAGGCCCTACCTTTCCTGCTGGGACAGGGGAGGGCAGGAGGGTACTGAGAGCTCTCATCATACCTGGCTTCTATCTCACCTGTGAACTCTTGCTCCTAGCAGCACTGAGTATAGCTGACCTTAGCATACAGGGGCTCTGCCTGGGCCTCTACATACCCCCTCAGCAATCCACTCCATCTCCTTCCTGGAGAAAGCCTTCAATTTCATAGTGCATCTGTTCATATGGGGGGCACAGGATCAGGGGCTGGCCTGCCTGCGATCCCATGACCCTCACACAGAGACCATCTACCTGGAAAACGCTTCCTCCTACACCAAGCACTTCCAGAAATCATGATTCCAGATCTCAGTGTAACCACAAAATGAGTAAATAGATGAAAACCCTCATGTTTCCACAGACCTTCAGAGTGTAGTGATTTCTGCTTCTGAGGCAGACTCTACATCCAAAGTGGATAGCAGAGGCTGGGCTCGGTGGCTCATGCCTATAATCCCAGCACTTTGCAAGCCCAAGGTAGGAGGATTGCTTAAGCCAAGGAATTTGGGACTAGCCTAGGCAACATACAAAGACCTCATCTCTACAAAAAGGTCAAAGTATTAGCCATGCATAGTGGTGTGTGCTTGCAGTCCCAGCTACTTTGGGAGGCTGAGGTGGGAGGATTGCTTGAGCTCAGGCTGTAGTGAGCCATGATCATGCCACTATACTCCATCACAAGTAACAACAACACAGTCAACAGCATAAACCTGTCTGGGAGTGAATCCTGGAAAAGGCAGAGGTAAAGGTTGGGTCCAGGGAAGCCCCAAGCTTTACAGCTGGGCCAGCCCCAAGTGGCTGTTGGTCAGTGTCTCACCAAGAGGACAACAGGCACAGACCAGGTCAGATACCCCAGTGAAGCTATGTCTGCCCAATCTTGGGGCCCCGAGGGTATCTTTCTGGGCAGGTGCCCCTTGTGCTGCCCAGGGTGCAACACTCACCTCCTCAAGACTCTACATCAGGTTTGAGATAGTGCAGGACTCGCCCCACGTGTACCCTGCCTTTGCCCTACTTCTCCCGGCCCTAACAACCTTTGTGCATTTTATTTCTGGCCCAGAGCTGATGCACTCTGCTTCTGGGGTGCAGGTCTGCAGGAGCCCACCAGTGTGTGCAGAGCTCAGCATCTGTATGGCACTAGCCAGCTTCTCAGGCAAAAGAGCTTCTAGCATGGCCCAAGCAGCTGTGCCTTCACAGAAGCACTGGACCCAGGACAAGCCTGCATGCCCATCCCCCACCTCCAGGCCCAGTCAGAACCTCAGACCCCATAGCCTCTGCACAGCTGGCCTGTCCCCTGCAACTGTCTGCTGAACAGAGTTGGGGGCCTTGCCTAGAGCCCAGCACGTGGTTGGTTTAGGACAGGGAAGAGGACACCGTGGCGAGCAGGGGTCAGAGGCCATGTGAAAGCAGGGTCATCACTGACATAGGCATATCTCTCAAGGTAGAAAGGCAGCTGGTATCTCTCAAGTGTTTATTTCAGAAATGGGTGGCAGCAACTGTCTAGTGGCAGGAATAGGTCTACATGTACGAAAGTCAGGGCAGGGGCAGGAGCAGCTTGGACCAACACAGTAACCTCAAAACCCACACAGGGCCTCATCTGTGACCCAAGGGCAGGCCACAGGAGTCATGGAACAGAAACAAAGGCAACAGAAACAACGGCTGGGACCAGGCCCATGGGAACACAGGTGAGGCATGTGGCATCCCTGTCATCAGCCACTGCAGGTCAGCCAGGCTCCCCACGCATCTCTGCTCCTGTAGATCCTGGCACTGCTGGGCAGGAGGGGCTGCCATCACCTAGCCACAGCTGCAGACAGAGGAGAAGTAGACAGTGAGTGAGTCCGGCTCCCACAGTGGACTGACAGCTGCACTTTTCCCAGTGTAGGTTTTACAAGACGCACTTTGTTTACCCCTTTAGGCTATGCAGGTAAAGGTGACACAGCCCTAAATGTCCAGGAAATAGTGCCCACTGCAGCTCAGGATGAGATGAGGAAGAAGGGCAGACTGGGGCTGGGGAGAAGGGGTAGGAGTAGGTAAGTCCTAAAGCCAGCCCATCCTCTAGAGAGACAAAAGAAGGGCTCACTTTTGCAGAGACTGCAGTTCGGGAGGTAAACTGCATCCAGTGTAAACACCATTAGTAATACTGTATTGCAACAAAGCACCAAAACAGGAATCCTGTTGGAAACAAACATGAGTCTGGCATTAAAGTGAGCAAAGATCTCGTGTCTCCTGGTGTCATGTCTCAGGGAAACAGCTGTGTCCCAGCTCAGCACTCAACCCAGGTGACCAGGCCCTTTCCCCTGAGATCCTCCTCCTCAAGGGATCACAGCCCAGCGTCTGCAAACTCACTTGAACAAGAACATGAGGGTTTCCCAGCACGATCAGCAAAGCTTTGGCTCTGGTGATTGCAACATTAAATCTTTTTACGTTGGACCCAAAATCCAACATATATTGATCATCTTTAAATCTACTTTCATCCGACCATACCTAAAAAAACATAAACATTAATAAAAGTGGTGTTTTAAGTTTTTGTGGGCATGAAGACAAACTCTTGATATATGAAAACATTTAGAAATGTTAAATAGCACTGTGATCCCATTTTTGGTTCAAAAAGAAGTAGAGGGGAGGAGAGAGGAACAGAGCTCATCTCCATTCTGTCTGTAGACAGGGAGACCCCTCATGTACATAGCTTACCTCCAGATGGTGAGGCACTCACCCTCTGCTCTCTGCCTCAACTACCTTTCCTTTCAACATCTTGTCCCCTTTTCTCCAGCACATTTATCATTTCTTCTTGGATCCCTTCTCTTTAGTTTTCTGTCTCCTGATCTTGGAGTATATTTTTAAACTTCCTGCAGTTACTGCTTATGATGGTGCTTGAGTCTAGAGCGTCTCCACCCTGCAACTGCTTCTCTGCACTACAGATCAGCCTTGATGCCTTTATAACGATGCACCAAGAGCCTCATGGACAGCAAGTGACTTCAAGATACACTGGTTACCCCAATAAAAACAGGGATACCTACCGTGGAAATGATGATAGCCAAGAATTCTTGCCCTTGAAACTCCTCTACTAATCCGACCTTTATATCCATCAGATCAATATGTTGCAAAAGAAGTTTGATTTTCTCTACCTTTAAGACAAAAGAAAGATTAAAGATATCATTGTACAAATCTGACCAGTTATTTACACATCACACTGTAAACCAAATATCAACCGGTGTGCAATATTACTTTTCCTTTTTTTTTTGAGTTGGAGTCTCACTCTGTCGCCTCAACCTGCTGGGCTCCAGCGATCCTTCCACCTCAGCCTTCCAAGTAGCCGGAATTACAGGCATGCGCTACCACACCCGGCTGATTTTTTGATTTACTGTAGAGATGAGGTCTCGCTGCCCAGGCGGGTCTCGAACCCGCGGGCTCAGGCAATCCACTCACCTCAGCCTCCCAAAGGCGTGGGATTACAGGCTGAGCCACCGAGCCCGGCTCAATGTTACTTTTCAATTCTGTGTATTTCTTCAAATCCAAATTGATTAGAACACAACATGTGACTTTAGATAAATTGGGGAAAGGGGTGAACACTTATTAGGAGAGCTAAGATTCATGTGGAAAATCTTCCCTCTCCCCACAAGCACACAGAAAGGATGGAGGAAATACATTAGTTAAGAAATGAGAAGATGCACACCTGCTGCTTTAAAACCAAGATGTGTATCTCAGTGGGATGGTGCCTGAACTCAGAGCTGGCTAGGCTCCAGGGATAATAATAGGTTACTGTGGCCAGGACTGGGGGACCCAAGGCACTGAATCTCATGGAAGGCTGGGACAGTTTCCAGGGGTACCTTGTGGGCTTGGGAGAGCAAAGTGCAACCAATATCTCAGCTAAGCCCATCTCTGGGGTAATCTGACACCCCAAGAGGCTGAGTGCTGGTGTGCAAGCAATCACAGAAAGCAAACACAGGAGGAAAATGACAGCAGCCAGTTATCCCCACAAAGAGAACTTGCTCCTGTAGAACTAGAAACAACAGTGTTTAAAGAACTTTAAGTCAAGTATGATTATGATCTTTGGAGATAAAAGAATAACACCCATAAGCAAAAACAGTTATGCTGGTTTAAAAAAAAAGGACTCATTTGCTATCTTGGAAAGAGGAGTAGAGTAACTAAAGTAAAACTCAATGGATGGGTGAAAGGTCAAGTAGCACAACCAGAAAGAGGTTTGGTGAGCAGGGAGTCAACCTAAGGGCAGTTCTCAAGGTCTGCCCAAACATGAGAGATGCTCTAGGAAGTGTCCAGAGGCCACAGAATGGGCTGAGACACTGGACATGTGTCCACCAGCAGTTCCAGAGCAGAGACTTCAGGGGACATAGGGAGCACTGAGGAGGGAGGTTATGTACTTCCCAGAGCTGAGTGCAAGCTGAGAGCTCAGAGAGGAAGGATCATTCCTAAACATCTTGTGGAGACACTACACAACATTGAAAATACAAGGAAAATATGAAAACTATGAGAAAAGGCATTACATAAAAATAAATATAAAATTAGGCAGAAAGTAGATTTCTTTCTCTCTTTTTTTTTTTTTTTTTTGAGTTGGAGTCTCCACTCTTGTGGCCCAGGCTGGAGTGCAGTGGCATGCTCATGGCCACTGCAGCCTCAACCTGCTGGGCTCAGGTGATACTTCCGCCTCATCCTTCCAAGTAGCTGGAACTTTAGATGTACACTACCATGCTCGGCTAGCGTTTGTGATTTATTGTAGAGATGAGGTCTCACCAAGTTGCCCAGGTTGGTCTCGAACCCCTGGGCTCGGCAATCCTCTCACATCGGTCTCCCAAAGTGATAGGATTGCAGGCTGAGCCACCATGGCTGGCCGAGAGTAGATTTCTTGGCATAGGACATGGTAGGAGACAATGGCAAAATATCTTCAAAGGATTAGGGAAATAGCTGAATTAAAATTCAAGAGTGAGGTGGTTAAATTTTTTTAGAAAAGTTCTACAATAATTTGCCACTCACAGGTCTTTGCTGAAATAACTACTAAAATCGAATCTCAGAAGAAACACAAACCCTGACAAATAAGTGAGACGTGAAAACAAAGATAAGTAAAAGAATTAAAAACAAAACAAAAAGCCAAACAGTTAAGATATATTGATAAATTGTTGCTAAAGAGAAAAAATATATATATTTTTTTATAAGAGGCAGAATTTCTAAAATTCACAAAGAAAAGCATAAAGCTAAGAATCACCACACAGGGCTTACACTCACAAATGTCAACCTGTTACTAAGCCTGGGAAACTAAGCCTGTGTGGTCCTGCTGTATGGAGCCAGAAAACCAACCGAGCAAAGAAAGAGCCCAGGGAGTCCTGCACCCTCGAGACAACATAGTGTACATGGCAAAGGACATGGCACACATCACTTAGAGTGAGATGGGCTAGTCACTAAGTGATCATGGACAAGAGATTACACATAACGAAAAAGGGAATTGATCCCTACCTCATCCCATACTCAAAAGTAAGTTGTAAGTGGATTAAAGATCTAAATGTGAAACATACGCACTTAAGATTTTCAGGAAAACACTGAATAACCTCCAAACAGTAAAAGATTTATTAGATAAAACACTAAAAGCTACAACTACAAAAGAAATTCTATATTTGACTGAATTAAAATAAAAAACATATATATCTCACAAAAGAAATGATAAAGACAATGCAGTTAAGGTGATGTCCATAAGAGATACAACCACCAAAGACCTGTGATCCAGAATATGCGTTGAAAAACCAAAAATTGCTCAGGAAAAAATATACTTCAGATTAATTTAAAGTGAGCATTACATTTGAACAGGCCATTTAAGGAAACAGTGAAGAAAGGGCCAATATGAAAAGATTCTCAAATCACTGAGATGATTCTCAAATAATCTCAAGGGAAATTTCACAACACACCCTGTCCCTCCCTTGTTTTGTGAGACTTTCATAGGGTAGTAGGATGACACTGTAGGGTGTGTACAGATAAACCAGTGTGTGTGCGTCCCGTGTGGGCATCCCCTTGCACACCACTGCACCTGGGCCTAAGGATCTGTCATGATGAGAAATGAGAAACTGAGGACCAGGTCAGGGGAGGTAGGTCAACAAAGCAGACGTGGCAAGCACATACCAATCATCTTCAAACACCTACAGGGAGATGTGGCTCCCATGTTCATTTACAGACCAGCAAACAGGCAAAGCTCCCCCTGGGCAGTGAAGGCAGCAGATTGCTGGGGATGCCAATGTGATGGCATGGTGATGGACAAAGACAGTGCATGGGGATCCATGTCCATGCCCTGCCAACCTCAGACCCAGCAGGAAGGACCGACAGCTCCATGAGCCACAGCTATGGTTGGAAGAAACATGGTCCTGGTTGAGGTAGGACATGCTTGCTGAGGAGACACCAAAAAAGCACCCAGGAGGCCTCAAGACTCCTGAGCTTTGTACTTGCTCACCTGCCAAATGAGACCCTTCACCAGGGGCCAGCAGCCTCTTTGCCTCAGGTGTGGAGCACAACCACCGTCCAACTGCTAGTCAACTACTGAGTTGTGCAAATACAGGGTCACCCCTGGGAAGTCAGGTTAATTAAAATCATCAAAAAATAGACCACAATAGGGACATTAGCTGTTCCATATTACAGGGAGACATCTTACAGATTTAGCTCAGCTGATCACTAAACAAAAGGAGAAAGACAGTAGCAACATTAATCTGGATGGGGGAGGGGAATCAGAATTAAAAGTTATTAAAATATATTTTCTAAAATTCCTAGTTTTTGACAAAAAATTACAAGACACAGAAAGAAACAGGGAAGAGTGACCCACATTCAAGGAAAATAGCATCACAGAAACTGAGGGTTTCCAGACGTTGGATTTAACAACGACTTCAAAAAGAAGCTATACAAATATATCCAAAGAACTAAAGGAAATCATATTAAAACTTTTAAGGAAAGTATAACAACAATGAGAGAGTCTCAACAAGGAGAAGGAAATTAAAGAACCAGTTGAAATTCTCTAGTTCAAAAGTTTAATAAGTTAACTGAAAATACACTGGAAGGGCTCAACACAGATTCAAGATGGCAGAAAGAAAAAAAAAACTTAGAAAATAAAAGATTAAAAATGAACGGAGCCACAGAGACCTGCAGGACAACATCAGCAAACCAATGTGTGAAGGGGATCTCAGGAGAGAGAAAAGGGACAGAAAAAGTGTGAAGAAAGTATGGTTTAAAAACCTTCCAAATTTACTCGTTGCCCTGTGTTAATGAGGAGAGAACACTCCATTAAATTTAAATGAAAAACATTAATCTATAAATTTATGAAGTTCAACAAAATCAAAGTAAGACAAATATAAAGGCGTCCACAGCTAGGCACATGCAAGAAAACTACTGAAATCAGAACACAAATGGTAAAAGAAGCAAAAGAGAAACAGCTCAGCCCACATGGAGAACAACTGACTTCTCATTTGAAACTAGAGGGCCCAGGAGGCAGTGACGTGACATGTCAAAGTGCTGAAAGAAAAAGACAGCAAATGCCAACCAGGAATTGTACAACCAGGAAAACTGTCTATCAAAAATAAAGAAGAAGCTGGGTGCAGTGGTACACACCTGTAGTCCCAGCTACTCACTCCAGCCTGGGCAACAGAGTAAAACTCTGTCTTTAAAAGAAAATAAATAAATAAATTTTGAAAAAGTGAATAAGGTGAATGAAAGATAACCCTAAATAAACCAAGAAGACTGAAATAATTTGTTGCTAGTAAGAAATTTGCTACTAGTAAAGTTGTTTTACAAGAATACTCAAGGAAGACCTTCAGTCTGAAATGACAATATACTAACTTTTTAACTCAAGTAGGTCAGGAATAAATTTTCTTCACTCATTTCCATCTGAAAGGATTTCTTACAATATTTACCACCTCAGAGAAAAAGTAACAAAAGAATCAAGTGGGAGAGAGATTGATCAGGTAGTTGGAAAAGGTAAAATATGAAAAGTCGATTTAAGTAATAATCAGGAGCACACATATGATTTCACTCAGAGACAGTCAGCTAGACACCTGGAATAACCTGGGACACTGTGCAGCAGTGTTGGAGAGAAAGTGCTCTTTCTATCCATAAATCAGGCCAAATTGTCGCAAATAGCCCTACAACCTGATGGTTAAGAGATAGGGATCTGGGTTTGAATCTGATTCAAACACCAATTAGCTGTGTGATGTTCAGCAAATTGCTTCCTTTAAGCCTTGGCAATCTCTTTACCACCGGGAAAACTAAGTACTCACCTCACGAGGTTTCCACTTCAAAAGAAAGGAAAATAAGACATCTATGATGGGCTTTGCACACCACATAATCAATGAAGGTTATCTGTTACCTAGAAGATCAACTTTCTATTCTGCTTTTTCTTGGTGGGGGGTTCTTTACGATACTTTGTTTGCTGGTGTGTACACCACAGGGACAAATGCTTGACAAATAAGATCTCTGTTTGGCATGAAAGGTACCTGCACAGCTCCAGAGTGACTGAATGTGTATGGGTTTTCTGGTGTCACACGCAATACATGGAGAATGTTCTGGGACTAGACCCTGGAGCCCAGGGATGCTAACTTTCCTATCATTATATATGATAGAGTCATATAACATAAGAATGGCACTATTAAAAAAATACCCATAGTGCCCCTTTAAGAAACACTGATTTATTTAGACCTGGGGTTGGCAAACACTTTGTTAAAGGGTCAAATATCAAAGTTATTATGTCGATCCTTATATAGATATTAAACAAGTAACTATTTAGAAACAAAAAGTCGTTCTAGGCTCTGGGTCACAGAAAAAACAAGCAGCTGTCCATGACTGCAGTATGCCAGCCCCACATTGAAAACATCACTCAAGTGTGGTCCTGCTGCTTTAAAAATCTGCTGCCATTCATCATAAGCTTCTTTCTGCCTTCATGGAACTCCATGAGCCAAGGAGCAAGGCCACAGGAACTTGCAGAGTGAGGTGCAGCTACACAGGCATACCTGCTTCCTGTAGGGTGTGATGACACCAATGTCGCCAGCAGACACCCGACCAGAGGTGCTGTGCGCCAGGAGGCAGCAGTAGTGCATGACCTGGATGGCCTCAGCTGGGTTGAATGATGATAGGCTTCTTCCTTCCTGCAACTCGTTGCCCTGTGTTAATGAGGAGAGAACACTTCATTAACTCGAATATTTGCCAAGGGTCTATGATCAAGGAGCTGAAGTAGGTGTAGGGAATACACAATGAATACATGGGAAAATCCCTACTCTCATGCAGAACTTATAGTCTAGCAGGGCAGATACACCAGCCCGTAATTTTGAAATCACTCACAACTATATTAAATGCTGCAGAGGAGAAGGACTGATTGCAGGAATTGATCAACCCATGGACTGATGACACTGGAGGGGAAGGTCAGGGAAGGCTGCCTTTATGTAGCCAGGCTATACAGGCTGTAGGCTGGGCAGGAATTGCCTGGCAAAGGCCAGGGCCATGCTGGCAGGGGGAACCAGGCAGGATCACAGCATGCCAAGCCAGGGAAAAAAGGCCAGTGTGGCCAGTGCCCAGGAGTCAGGACAGGAGCAGATGGTATGGCCTGACATGGAGGCTGGCCAGGGGTGACGAGTCCACGGTGGCTGCAGTGAGGCCCCATCCCAGGTCAGGCATTCTCTGCTCACTCCGAATCCCCGCTTCCTTGCCTCTGCCATGAGCTATCTCTTTCAGCCAACTCCTGGCTATGTCTAAAGCAGCTTTTACTCTCCTGAATTGTTCCTATGAGAATACAGATGAAGTGTTTCATCTTGAAAAAATTCTTTCTTATATATTAATGAGATATACAAACATAAAGACAGACACATAGACCAATGGATTAGAAAAGAGAGCTGAGAAATAAGCCCTTGTAATATATGGTCGAATTATTTTTGACAAGGGTGCCAGAACCATTCACTGGGGAAAATAATAGTTTTTCAACTAATGATGTTGGGACAACTGAGTATCCAGATGATAAAGAATGAAGATAGACCCTCACTTAACACCATATACAAAAAAATTAACTTAAAATGGATCCAAGACATAAATTTAAGATCTACATCCTTAAAACTCTTAAAAGAAAGCATGGAGGAACAGCTCTATGACATTGGATTTGGTGATTATTTCTTGGCTATGACACCAAAATCACAAGCAACAATAAAAAAATAAAATAAACTAGACTATATCAAAATTCACAATTTTTGTGAATCAAAAGATACATCAGCAGAGTAAGGAGTTAATATCCAAAATATATAAGGAAGACTTAAAAACTCATTGACAATAAAAATCCAATTAATAATGGTTCCACATCACTAATCACTAAGCAAATGAAAATCAAAACCACAATGAGACACTATCTTACACCCACTAGGCTGGCTACTATGAGAAAAAAAGCAGAAAATTACAAGTGTTAGTGAGAATATTGAGAAATTGAAACCTTTGTGTACTGCTGGTGGGAATGTAAAATGGTGCAGCCACTGTGAAAAGCAAGATGGCTGTTTCTGAAAAGAAAAATTTAAAGAGTTACTGAAAAAACAAACAAACAAACAGAAAATTACAAGTGTTGGTGAGGATATTCAGAAATTGAAACCCTTATACACTGCTGGTGGGAATGTAAAATGGTGCAGCCACTGTGGAAAACAGGATGGTTGTGTTCTAAAAAGAATGTTACAAAGAATCACCATATGATCCAGAGAACCCAGTTCTGGGTATATAACAAAACATATGGACTTCACAGCAACTTGGATGGATTTAGAGTCTACCATATTCAGTGTTCTATCGCAGAAACAAAGAACAGAGTACCACATGCTCTCACTCATAAGTGGACCCTGAACATTTACCATAATTTTATAAGAAAGTGATTGGCAGCTGGGCTCAGTGGCTCAGCCTGTAATCCCACGCCTTTGGGAGGCTGAGGTGAGTGGATTGCCTGAGCCCGCGGGTTCGAGACCCGCCTGGGCAGCGAGACCTCATCTCTGCAATAAATCAAAAAATCAGCCGGGCGTGGTAGCGCATGCCTGTAATTCCGGCTAATTGGAAGGCTGAGGCAGAAGGATCGCCAGAGTCCAGCAGGTCGAGGCTGCGGTGGCCGGGAGTGGTCACTGCGCTCCAGTCTGGGTGACAGAGTGAGACTCCAACTCAAAAAAAAAAAAAAAAAAAATTGAAAGCAGGTTCTCAAAGAGATACTTGTACATTCATGTTTATAGCAGCATTATTCACAATAGCCAAATGTTTAAAATTCAAATATCCATTGATTAACAAATGAATAAACAAAATATGGTATAGACATACAATAGAATGTTACTCTGCCCTAAAATGGGAGGAAATTCTGATACATGCTACAACATGGATGAACCTTGGGGACATTATGCTAAGTGAAATAAACCAGCCACAAAAGTCTAAAAATACTCTATGATTCCACTTATGTGAGTTATCTAGAAGAGCTGAATTCATAGAGATAGAATGTAGAATAGAAGTTACTATGGGCTGTGGGAAGGGAAGTTATCATTTCATGGGTACATATTTCCAATTTGGAAAGACAAAATGTTCTAGAGATTGACTGCAAAACAATCACTAATGAACACTGCACTTATCAAAATTGTTAACATATTAAATTTTGTTATTTATACTTTACCACAGTTTTAAAAACGTGAGGCCACTATGCTTCTCTGTAAGGAGGTGGATCTCCCTTTACTCTCCCTCTCATCTAATTTCTAAATAAACCATATTTTCCAATTTTTAAAAAAAATTCATGAACACCAGATAAAGCAGCGAGAATTTATTAATTTTTCAAGACATATATTTTTGTTGTTGAGCCATATATAATCCATCCCTTTAGATTTACAACAAATAATTGGAGTAACTTTAAAAAAGATTAATGGAGTAGAAACTTATAGCAAAACTTTGAAATAGAAAAAATGCAATGAATAGCAACTAATCATTTAAGAAAAAAATCAGGAAAACCTGTAAGTAATAAAGGTGAAGTTGTAGGAATAAAGGTGAATAACAATAGACTGGGCTGATTTATCTCATTAAAAGTAGTTACCAAGCCGGGCTTGGTGGCTCAGCCTGTAATCCCGCGCCTTTGGGAGGCTGAGGTGAATGGATTGCCTGAGCCCACAGGTTCGAGACCCGCCTGGGCAGCAAAACCTCTTCTCTACAATAAATCAAAAAATCAGCCGGGCGTGGTAGCGCATGCCTGTAGTTCCGGCTACTTGGAAGACTGAGGCGGAAGGATCGCCGGAGCCCAGCAGGTCGAGGCTGCGGTGGCCGGGAGCCCCCCACTGCACTCCAGTCTGGGCGACAGAGTGAGACTCCAACTCAAAAAAACAAAAAAAGTAGTTACCAGACAACCCCTTTGAGTCCCCTCCTGCTCTGGGAGCTTTTCTGTCCTCTCAATAAATCCTACTTAAAAAAAAAAAAAAAAGCAGTTACCTCAAATTGGATCACTTATAAAACCGAGTGGCTTCTAAGAAATACACTGAGAATAAATGATAAGGAATGAAAATAGAGGGCAAATATCAGGTAAAAAGAAAAAAGAAATGACAGTATTAAAATGATACGGTGGAATTCAAGGCTAAAACACGAAACAATATAGAAGGACCTTACAGAATGAAGATGATAAAACCATAATAAATTGAATGCATAAAACAGCAGTTAAGTACATAGACAAGAGCAATGAGAATTCCAAAGAGAATCTGATGAAAATCACAATGATAACATTCTTCTCCTGCTACTGCACACCTAATGAACAGATTAGGTCAGGAAACAAGAGGACCTGAGTGACTACCTGCATGTGTTTATTTAATAAGCAAGAAATTTCACATCCCTCAGATAGAGAAGGTACTTTTTTTTTTTGTATATCCTTAAAACATCTGCCAAAACTGACACCTAATTGGGAAAAAAAATGGAGGGGGTCAGGATAACTCTCTGTCACCCAGGCTGGAGTGCAATGGCACAATCATGGTTAACCACAGTCTCGACTTCCTGGACTCAGGTAAAATCCTTCCACCTTAGCCTCCCAAGTAGCCGGGACTACTGGCACATGCCACCATACCCGGATAATTTTTATGATTTTGTGTGTGTGTGTGTGTGTGTGTGTGTGTGTGTGTGTGTGTGTGTTGTGTAGACAAAGTCTCATTTTGTTGCCCAGGCTGGTCTCGAACTCCTGTGCTCAAGTGATCCTCCTGCCTCGACCTCTCAAAGTCCTGGGAATACTGGTGTGAGCCACCATGCCCAGCCTGGGGAAAAAGTTTTTTTCTTTTTTTTCTTTTTTTTCTTTTTTTTGAGTTGGAGTCTCACTCTGGGGAAAAAGTTTTAAAAGCAGGGAGTTTACATGTCAAAGTCCTTGATGAGAATCTCATATAGTTCATAATAATAAAAGAAGTGACCAAAAACTGTCTTTGCTACTTAAAAATCAAGAAAAAAATTGTCCTTGAATCAAAAAAGAAAATCATTGTCTGGAAAGCCATGGAAGGTGGGCCCTGAAAGAAGACACCCATATGTGGGAACACAGCTGCTTCCTGCCTTACAACAAGAGATGAGGGGGTCATGAACTAATAGTTCATCTTCAAGGAATTTTTTAAAAACAGTAAATGGAGATAAATAAGGTGAATTAGTAAGGGGAAACAAAGAAAAATGCTGAAAATAATAAAGCAGAAAATAGAACATATGCATATGTCCAGAACTGGTTTTGCAGTTGTACCAGAGGTTGACACATCTTGTCTGTAGAGGACCAGACAGTAAATGTCTTTGGCATTGACAAGGCCAGAGTTCAACTCTGCCTTACAGCAAAATGAAGCCAGAGACCCAGGACCTGTCTGCTGTGGGGGCAGGCTCTTCCTGGTGGCAAGACCAAAGCCCCTTTGTTGTTTGTGTGATACTTTCTACTGCTTCCTTTGCCAGGGAGGCCAGAGACACAGTCAGGCACTGCAGAGGGGCACAGGTCCCTCCAGGGCTCACCCAGGGGATGAAATGCTGATGAGGTGAGAGAGGGCATGCACTCAGGGAAGGGGCGCTGGGGTTGGAGGGTTGGAGGCAACCTGACGCCTGCTCTTGGGCACTGGAGTAGACCTGCGGGAGGTGAGGGGTATGCATGCAGGGAAAACCAGCACCAGACCCACAGAAGCCCTGCAGCTGCCACCATCAGGGACGAGGTCCCTTCTGTTCAGACAGCGGGTATGGACCATGTTCTCTGCAGTGAACCTGAGGAATGCTGCTAGGACCCACAGTTTCATCCCCCATGTTATTCTTGGGGCCCAGATCAGAGCCTCATACATATGAGATGGGGGACACACACATACACACACACAAACGGAATTATTTTGTTCTAAGAACCCACGGCATCTGTGTACTAGCTAGCATAGTTATGAGAGGCTGAGTTCAGCTTCAGTGAATTTTTTTTTTTAGATTCTTTCAACGCATTTGCCCATTTCATCATGGGTAACATACAAGCACACCTTCCCACACTATGCTGAGAGTTCAGTTTTTGACCAAAAACAGCAGGACCTCTGTGCCCCACCCTCCCTATTCACCCAATCTCTCCCCAAGTGACATTTTGTTGTTGTTTCCCTGGATGAAAAAAGTTCTCAAAGGGAAACGTTTTGCCTATGTGGAAGAAGTGAAACAAAAAACAGCAGAAACACAAAAAGGCATCAAAATTGATGAGTTCAGAAACTGTTTTGTGCAGTGGAAAAAGCATTTTGATAGGTGCATTGCATCAAACTGAGAGTACTTTGAAGGTGATGTTTAAACATGTAAGAATAAATACAAAATTTTGAAATAAGTTCCGGGTATTTTGGGTCCTCCCTCATAATTAGGTATGTGAAAAACACAAGTAAATTAATTAATGTCCCTGGATGCTCTGTCCCACCAACCTATGATGTCTTTTTTTGTCAACTATTTGTTTCATGCCATTTACTTATTTACTATTGTACTATGTTTTGTCATCTAGTACAGTGGTCCCCAACCTTTTTGGCATCAGGGACTGGTGGTTCCCTGAAAGATAATTTTCCCACAGACCTGGGGGGTCAGGGAGACCATTAGGCATTAATTCTCATAAGGAGTGCACAACCTAGATCCCTCACATGCGCAATTCACCATAGGGTTTGCACTCCTATGAGAATCTAATGCCACTGCTGATTTGACAGCAGGTAGTTCCATTCACCTGCCACACACCACCTGTTGGGTGGCCTGATTCCTAACCGGCCACAGACCAGTACCAGCCTGCAGCCTGGGGATTGGGGACCCCTGATCTAGTGAACTAAGTAACTCATTTTTCTTTTCTAAAACTGTGCACATTTATAACTCCATTCTATAATCATTTTCTCATGAAAAAGCCTGTTGTGATTTTTATTTACATTGCATAAATTTCATAGGTTGATAAAGATATGGATTCACTTGGGGAGTACTGATAACTTTACACGGTGGTCTCTCCTTTTACGAACACTCAAAGCTCTGGTTTTTCTCCTACAGGATCTTATTAATGTCTTGTTAGGCTCATTTCTAGAGACTTTAGAAGGATTTCTAAGTGTGCTTTTCTTGATACACAGGTGAGCTTCTGAGGATGGGGAGAGCTGGCAAGACAGACAGTGGAGAGTGCATTCTCAGGGAGGGAACAGCATCAGCTAGCCCATGAGGAACCCACCCCAGAGGAGACTGTATTTTGAGGTGTCCAGCTTGCCACATAGTCTCCCTGGACCTCCCTCCCTTCT
>NW_007232698.1:0-9776 GCF_000164805.1 Carlito syrichta | reverse complement strand
AGGGGCCATGTAATGTCTAGTATATGAGGACTCCCTTTCCCCAGAATACTGTTTGGAATCCATGATCCCTGTATTGCCATTAGCAAGATGTCATGTAGATATTGTGACAGAGGAACCGTGTAAAAGAGGTTTCTTAGTTCTCCTTTGCAAGATATCATATAGATTCTGCATATGAGGACTGCTATTACCTATGTTCCAGCTTCTAATCCCTGAATCTTTTTTAGCCCACAGCAGATGACCTGTTGATTTTAAGGACTGAGGACTGCCATAACCCCGATTCTTTCTCTTCCTTGGCAAGTGCCTGTGTATATTACTGTATATTAGGACTGTCATTAGATATATCCTGCCTTGAAACTTTGACTTTTTTTAGAATTTTCCAAGATGCTCTGTAGATTTTTGAGATTGAGGACCCGAGAATCACAGATTCCATATTCTTACTTAGCAATAGGCAGTGACGTTTCCTTTATGTGACGACTACCATTACATAGATTTCTACTTCAAAAACCTGATTGGTTATTACGTCTTAGGAAGATGGCCTGTAGTTTTTGGGATTGAGGACTCATATAAGGAAGGCTTCTTATACTTCTTTATCAATATTCCGTGAAGTTTCCTGTATATTACGACCACCATTACCCAGTTTCCTGCTTCACTCTGCAGGATGCTGAGACTTTTCCTGGTGACCGAGAATTCCAGCTTTTTGCATATCAAAAGAAAGACGTCCATGACGTTCTTAGGGAACTGGAATCCAAGATTCCTGGTTCCCCTTCACAAGACCTCCCCAAAATGTGGAATATTCCAACCCCAAAAGCCCAATTCCTACCTGCCCACCCACAAGAATTTTCTGTACTTTGAGGACACCTGATCGAGGAATTTTGTACCAATATACCTGTTGATACTGGGGAATATGATTATGGTCATAGATGGTCCCAGGAAATAAAAGAATTTCTAGGGGAAAATCCTTGATTACAACTAACAAGAGGACCAGAAAGATCCTGAGGATCTGTAATGATAGATTTAGCGTATCTATGGAGCAAGTAGATCTGAAAATGTAGGGACCCAGAAGCCCAGATTGCTGATTAAAGCTTATCAAGAGGCCATGTAGATTCCAGAAAATGAGAACTCCTAGAACCGGATTTCCTTTTAATTCTCAGTAACATGCCCTGATTTTTCCTGTTGATTTGGATTCCAAATTCAGTATATCAAAAGACCGATGCCCAGAAGTTTCTTAGGTTCGTGGATTCCATGATTCCTGGATAAAATTAAAAGTACATAGTAAACATTTGGCAAGTGCAAAACCCTTGTCCCTTCTCAAAATAAAAAGAGACACGGAGGGAAAGGATTTCAGGGTTCACCTTAAGACAGGAGTTACATTCAAATATGGCAAGATGATTTTTTTTCTCCTGTTTTGGCCTTAGTTGTTCTGAGGAACCTAAGAGAATTGGAGTGCTCAATACAATTTACAACTTTTAAGAGTACCAGAATATTGTAGAAGTCCTGAAATGACCGATTCATAATATCCGAATGCTTAATTGCATGAAACATTTGGGGAGCTCGAAGATCTGTTTCTCGTTTTTCCCATAGCAGACATCCTGGGAATTTTCTGGATTGAGGGCGCGTTCAACAATCATTCTTTTTTCGTGCTTAGTTGGAAGTCATGTAGTGTCCTTTATGTGAGGACTCTCTTTCCCTTGATTCCTCTTTTGAATACCTGATTCTTGTTTAGCCCTTAGTAAGAAATGTTGTAGATCTTTTGATAGAGGAACAGTGAAAAACAGATTTCTTCTCTTTTATACGTAAGAGGCCATGTAGCTTCCTGTATAAGAGGATTGCTAATAACCACATTCATGCCTCGAATGCCTGATTCTTCTTTAGCCATCACCAACATGCCCTGTAGATTTTCAGGACTGAGGACTCATATAACCCAGATTCCTTATTTTTAACAACCGTTCAATTACCTATATATGAGTACTCCTGTTCACAGATACATGCGTCAAAAGCTTGATTCTTGTTTAGATCTTAGGAAGATGCCGTATACTTTTTTGTAGATTGAAAAAACATGTCACCCACATTCCTGATTCATTCTTAGAAAAAGTCAGTGCATTTGCCTGTATATGAGGATTTTATTTCCCTAGTTCATGCTTCAAAAACCGAAATTCGTGTTTAGCCCTTAGCAAGAAACCCTGAAGTTTTATTGGGATGGAGGACACGTATAAACCAGATTCCTTATTCTCCTTTAGCAATAGACAGTGCAGTTTCCTGTATATGAGGTCTCCCATTATCCAGATTCCTACTCCCAAACCTTAATGGTGGTTATCTCTTAGCAAGACGGTCTGTGGGTTTTTGGGATGAAGTCCTCGTGTAACCAAGATTCCTTATTCTTCCGTAGCAACAGGTCGTGCAGTGTTTTGTATATGACGACTCCCATTACTGAAATTCCTGTTTCATTCACAGCAAGACGCCAAGATATTTCTTGGTGACCTATAATTCCAGTTGCTTGGATATCAAGAGAAAGACTCCCATAAAGTCCTTGAGTAATTGGAACCCAAGATTCCTGGACCCTTTTCCAAAGACACACTAAAAATGTGGCGACATAAAAGCCCAGATTGCTGATTAAACCATATCAAGAGATTTTGTAGATTTAGGCGATTGAGAACTCCAAGAACTGGAATCCCTTTCGATTCACAGCAAGATGCCCTGAATTTCCCTGTCCATGGGTATTCCAAAACTCTGTGTACAAAAATGCAGATGACTAGATGTTCCTAGGGATTTTTAATCCATGGATCCTGGTTGCATTTTCATAATTCGTACTAAATATTTGGCAACTGCAAAACCCTCGGCCACTTTACAAATAAAGTACAAACGGAAATTTAAGTATTACCAATTTCTTCTGAATACCAAAGTTGCATTCAAATACGGCAATATGATACTTTTTTCCGGGAATCTGATCTTAATTGTCCCGAGGAACTTAAGGGATTTGTACTACCAGATACCCGATCACAACTGTCAAGAGGACAAGAATGTTGCTGGAGTCCTGAAATGACTGATTCATAATACCCACAAACCACATATCTCTAAAACATGAGACGAACTCGAAGCATTGATTCTTTTTTATACCACAGCAAGACACCCTGAGATTTTTTCGGAATATGGACTAGTGTATCACAGTTTCCTTATTCTCTTTACCGAGGGGCCGTGTAATGTCCTGTTTATGAGGACTTCCTTTCCCCAGAATCCTGTTTGGAAAACCTGATTCTTGTTCTGCCATTAGCAAGATGTCATGTAGATATTTTGGTGGAGTAACCATGTAAAAGAGGTTTCTTAGCTCTCCTTAGCTAGAGATCATATAGATTCTGCATATGTGGACTCCTGTTACCTATGTTCCAGCTTCTTAATCCTGATTCTTCTTTAGCCCCCGGGAGATGACCTGTTGATTTTAAGGAAGGAGAACTGCTATAACACCGATTCTTTTTCACCCTTGGCAAGGGGTTGTGTATTTTCCTGTCTATAAGGAATCTCTTTAGATACATCCTGCTTTGACACTCTGATACTTTTTAGAACTTTCCAAGATCCTCTGTAGATTTTTGGGATTGAGGACTCGTATTACCCAGATTCCTTATTCTTTCTTATCAAAAGATCATGTTGTTGCCTGTAAATAAGGACACAGTTTTCCAGATTCATGCTCGAAAACACCATGATTCGTGTTTAGACCATAACAAGATGACCTTAAGCTTTTTTGGGATGAGGACCCGAGTATCGCAGATTCTTTATTCTTACTTAGCAATAGGCAGTGACGTTTCCTGTATGTGAAGACTCCCATTACCCAGATTCCTACTTCAAAAATCTGATTGGTGGTTACCACTTAGGAAGACGGCCTGTAGTTTTTGGGATTGAGGACTCATATAAGGAAGATTCCTTATACTTCCTGACAAATGTGACATGTAGTTTCCTGTATATGACGACCTCCATTACCCAGCTTCATGTTTCACTCTGCAGGATACCAAGACAATTCCTGGTGACTGAGAATTACAGTTTTTTGGATATCAAGAGAAAGACGTCCATAATGTTCTTTGGGAACTGAAATCCAAGATTCCTGGTTTCCCTTCACAAGACCTCCCCAAAATGTTGAATATCCCGAACCCATAACCCCATTTCCTACCTGCCCAGCCACAAGAATTTTCTGTACTTTGAGGTCACCTGAATCGAGTAACTTTGTACCTATATACCTTTTGATTCTGGGGAATATGATTATGGTCGTAGATGGTCCCAGGAAACATAAGGATTTCTAGGGCCAAATCCTTGATTACAACTTACAAGGGGACAAGAAAGATCCTGAGGATCTGTAATGACAGATTTAGCTTATCCATGGAGCAAGTAGCTCTGAAAATGTAGAGACTCAGAAGCCCAGGTTGCTGATTAAAGCTTATCTTGAGGACTGAGGATTCTGGAAAATGAGACCTCCTAGAACAGGATATCCTTTTAATTTTCATTAAGATGCCCTGATTATTCCTGTCGATTTCAATTCCAAATTAAGTATATCAAAACACAGATGTCCAGAAGGTTCCTAGGTTCGTGGATTCCATGATTTCTGGTTACCATTAAAAGTATGTAGTAAACATTGTAAATTGCAAAACCCTTGTCCCTTCTCAAAATAAAGAGAGACACGGAAGGGGAAGGATTACAGGGTTCACTTTAAGACCTGAGTCACATCCAAATATGGCAAGAAGATTCTTTTTGTCCTGGAATCTGGCCTTAGTTGTTCTGAGGAGCCTAACGGACTTGGAGTGCCCAATAACATTTACAACTTTTAAGAGGACGAGAATGTTGCTGGAGTCCTGAAATGACCGATTCATAATATCTGAATGCTAAATTGCAAAGAAACCTTTGGGGAGCTCGAAGTTCTGTTTCTTGTTTGTCCCATAGCAGACAACCTGGGATTTCTTTGGATTGAGGGCACGTACGACAATGATTCTTTATTCGTACTATGTTGGAGTTCATGCAGTGTCATGTAGCTAAGGACTCTCTTTCCCTTGATTCCTGTTTTGAAACCCTGATTCTTGTTTAGCCATTAGAAAGAAGTCATGTATATTTTTTGGTAGAGGCACTGTGGAAAACAGATTTCTTCTCTTTTATTACCAAGAGGCCATATAGTTCCTGTATATGAGGACTGCTGTTACCAACACTCATGTCTCTAATCCCTGATGCTTCTTTAGCCGTCAGCATGATGATCTGTAGATTTTCAGGACTGAGGACTCGTATAACCCAGATTCCTTATTTTTAGCAACTGCTGTGCATTTACTTGTATATGAGGACACCTATTCACAGATACATGCGTCGAAAGCTTGATTCTTGTTTAGATCTTAGGAAGACGTCGTATACTTTTTTGGAAATTGAAAAAAACATATCACCCACATTCCTTATTCTTTCTTAGGAAAAGTCAGTGCATTTGCCTGTATATGAGAATTTCATTTCCCTAGTTCATGTCAAAAACCGAAATTCGTGTTTAGTCTTTAGCACGAAACCCTGATGTTTTATTGGGATGGAGGACAAGTATAAACCAGATTCCTTATTCTCCTTTAGCAATAGACAGTTCAGTTTCCTGTATATGAGGTCTCCCATTATCCAGATTCCTACTCCCAAACCTTAATGGTGGTTATCTCTTAGCAAGACGGTATGTAGCTTTTTTGAATGAAGACCTCGTGTAAACAAGATTGCTTATTCTTCCGTATCAACAGGTCGTGCAGTGTTCTGTATATGAGGACTCCCTTTACTGAAATTCCTGCTTCATTCTCACCAAGACGCCAAGATATATCCTGGTGACCTGGAATTCCAGTTGCTTGGATATCAAGAGAAAGACTCCCATAAAGTTCTTGAGTAATTGGAACCCAAGATTCCTGGTCCATTTTCAAAAGATACACTAAAAACGTGGCGACATAAAAGCCCAGATTGCTGATTAAACCTTATCAAGAGACTTTGTAGATTTAGGCGATTCAGCACTCCACGAACCGGATTCCCTTTCCGTTCTCAGCAAGATGCCCTGAATTTCCTAATCCATGTGGATTCTAAACCTCTGTGTACAAAAATACAAACGCCCAATGTTTCCTGGACGCGGAATCCATGGATCCTTGTTATATATTAATAATTCGTACTAAATATTTAAAACTGCAAAGCCCTCGGTCCCTCTACAAATAAAGTACAAATGGAAATTTAAGGATTACCAAGTTCATCTTAAAATCAAAGTTACATCCAAACACGGCAATATGATACCTTTTTTCCAGGAATCTGACCTTAATTGTCCCAGGGAATTTAAGGGATTTGTACTACCAGATACCCGATTACAACTCTCAAGAGGAACAGAATGATGTTGGAGTCCTGAAATGACTGATTCATAATACCCACAAGCCAAATATCTCTGAAACATGAGACGACCTCGAAGCCTTGATTCTTCTTTATACCGCGTCAAGACGCCCTGAGAATTTTCCAGATTTTGGACTACTGTATCACAGATTCCTTATTCTTCTTTACCGAGAGGCCATGTAATGTCCAGTATAGGAGGACTCCCTTTCCCCAGAATCCTGTTTGGAAACCCTGATTCTTGTTTTGCCTGTAGCAAGATGTCATGTAGATATTGTGACGGAGGAACCGTGTAAAAGAGAATTCTTAGGTCTCCTTAGCTAGAGATCATGTAGATTCTGCATATGAGGACTGCTATTACCTATGTTCCAGCTCCTAAACCCTGATTCTTGTTTACCCCACAGCAGATGGCCTGTTGATTTTAAGGACTGTGGACTGCTATAACCCCGATTCTTTTTCTTCCTTGGCAAGGGGCTGTGTATTTTCCTGTATATTAGGACTCTCATTAGGTAAATCCTGGTTCACAACTCTGATTCATTTTAGTACATTCCAAGGTGCTCTGTAGATTTTTAGGATTGAGGACTCGTGTAAGCCAGATTCCTTATTTTTCTAGGCAAAAGTTCATGTAGTTGCCTGTAAATAAGGACTCCATTTTTCAGATTCATGCTTGAAAATACCATGATTCGTTTTTAGATCATAGCAAGATGAACTTAAGCTTTTTGGGGATTGAGGACACGAGAAACACAGATTCCTTATTCTTACTTACCCATAGGCAGTGAAGTTTCCGTTATATGAGGACTCCCATTATCCAGATTCCTACTTCAAAAACCTGATTCGTGGATACATCTTAGGAAGACGGTCTGTAGTTTTTATGTTTGAGGAATCATATAAGGAAGATTCCTTACACTTTCTTAGCCATATGACGTGTAGTTTCCTGTACATGACGACCTTCATTACCCAGCTTCCTGCTTCACATTGCAGGATGCTGAGACAGTTTCAGGAGACCGAGAATTTCAGTTTTGTGGATATCAAGAGAAAGACGTCCAAAATCTTCTTTGAGAACTGGAATCCAAGATTACAGGTTCCCCTAAACAAGACCTCCCCAAAATGTGGAATATACCAAACCCAAAACACCAATTCCTACCTGCCCACCCAAAAGAATTTTCTGTTCTTTGAGGTCACCTGAATCGAGGATTTTTGTACCAATATTCCTTTTGATTCTGGGGAACATGATTTTGATCATAGATGGTCCCAGGAGAGAAAAGTATTTCTAGGGGCAAATCCTTGATTACAACTAACAAGAGGACCAGAAAGATCCAGAGGATATGAATTGACAGATTTAGCGTATCCAGGGAGCCAGTAGCTCTGAAAATTTAGGGACCCAGATGCCCAGATTGCTGTTTAAACCTTATCAAGTGGCCCTGTAGATTCCGGAAAATGAGAAGACCTAGAACCGGATTTCCTTTTAATTCTAAGTAAGATGCTCTGATTTTTCCTGTTGATTTGGATTCCAAATTCAGTATATCAAAAGAAAGATGTCCAGAAGTTTCCTAGTTTCATGGATTCCATGATTCCTGGCTGCCATTAAAAGTACGTAGTAATCATTTGGTAAGTGAAAAACCCTTTTCCTTTCTCAAAATAAAAAGAGACATGGAAGGGGAAGGATTACATGGTTCACCTTAACACCAGAGTTACATCCAAATATGGCAAGAAGATTCTTTTTGTCCTGGAATCTGGCCTTAGTTGTTCGGAGGAACTTAACGGACTTGGAGTGCCCAATACCATTTACAACTTTTAAGAGGACCAGAGGTTGCAGGAGTCCTGGAATGACCGATTCATAATATCCGAAAGCTAAATTGCTCTGAAACATTTGGGGAGCTCGAAGATCTGTTTCTTGTTTGTCCCACAGCAGACAACCTGGGAATTTTCTGGATTGAGGGCGCGTACCACAATGATTCTTCATTCGTACATAGTTGGAGGTCATGTAGTGTCCTGTATGTGAGGACTCTCTTTCCCTTGATTCCTGTTTCAAAACTCTGATTCTTGTTTAGCCCTTACTAAGAAGTCATGTAGATTTTTTGATAGAGGAACCGTGGAAAACAGATTTCTTCTCTTTTATTAGCAAGAGGTCATGTAGTTTCCTGTATATGAGGGTTGCTATTACCTACATTCATGCCTCGAATCCAAGATTCTTCTTTAGCCGTCAGCAAGATTCCCTGTACATTTTGAGGACTGAGTACTCATATAAACTAGATTCCTTATTTTTAGCATCGGTCGTGCAGTTACCTGTATATGAGTACCCCTGGTCACAGATACATGCGTCGAAAGCTTGATTCTTGTTTAGGTCTTAGGAAGACTCCGTATATTTTTTGGAGATTGAGAAAACATGTCACCCACATTCCTTTTCTTTCTTAGGAAAAGTCAGTGCATTTGTCTGTATATAAGCTTTTCTTTTCCCTAGTTTATGCTTCAAAATCCCAAATTCGTGTTTAACCCTCAGCAAGAAACCCTGAAGTTTTATTGGGAAGGAGGACTCGTGTAAACCAGATTCCTTATTCTCCTTTAGCAATAGACAGTGCAGTTTTCTGTATATGAGGACTCCCATTATCCAGTTTCCTACTCCCAAAACCTGAATGGTGGTTATCTCTTAGCAAGACGGTATGTCGCTTTTTGGGATGGAGGCCTCGTGAATTGAGATTCATTATTCTTCCATAGCAACAGGTCGTGCAGTGTTCTGTATATGAGGACTCCCATTACTGAAATTCCTGTTTCATTCACAGTAAGACGACAAAATATTTCCTGGTGACCCAGCATTCCAGTTGCTTAGATATCAATAGAAAGACACCCATAAAGTTCTTGAGTAATTGGAACCCAAGATTCCTGGTCCCTTTTCAATAGACACACTAAAAATGTGGCAACATAAAAGCCCAGATTGCTGATTAAACCTTATCAAGAGACTTTGTAGATTTGGGCGATTGAGAACTCCAAGAACTGGAATGCCTTTTGGTTCACAGCAAGATACCCTGAATTTCCCTGTTCATGGTGATTCCAAAAGTCTGTGTACAAAAATGCAGATGGCTAGATGCTCCTGGGGACTAGGAATCCATGGATCCTGGTTACATTTTCATAATTCCTACTAAATATTTGGCAACTGCAAAACCCTCGGCCCCTCTACAAATAAAGTACAAACGTAAATTGAAGAATTACCAAGTTCATCTTAAGACCAAAGTTACATCCAAATTCGGCAATATGATACGTTTTTTCCGGGAATCTGGCCTTAATTGTCCAGAGGAACTTAAGGGATTTGTACTACCAGATACCCTATTACAACTCTCAAGAGTACCAGAATGTTGCTGGAGTCCTGAAGTGACTGATTCATAATACCCACAAGCCAAATATCTCTGAACAATGAGACGAGCTCGAAG
>NW_007232697.1:0-11746 GCF_000164805.1 Carlito syrichta | reverse complement strand
GAGGGGCACTCCTCATTAACAAGGGTTCTTGCATAATGAACATTTGATTACCTAATCCTTATTTGTACCCCACATCTTTAAAATAAAAAAACTAAAAGTTTTAAAAAAGACGTACCTAACATGACTATAGAAGTACAGTAAGATAAAAACTGTAACTATATTGTCCCTTGTGTATTATTTGATGCCTGCTGGGTCCTGAGCTGACATAATTTCCTGACCCCTTCTCAGTATTTCCCCAGTTGCTCCTCCATTGTGTGTATAAAGCTCTATTACCCTTTTGCTAATATCCTTACCATTTTTCACAGGACACTCTAAACTAGGCTTATAAACTGGCACAAACCATTTTACAAATGTGAGTCATCCTACACCAAAGTGCTTTCCTAAGGATATTGACAATTTACGTAATCCTTAGAAAGGTTTGTGTGAACTGAGTTTCCACACAATCTGACCTGCATTGGGGATCTGGAAATGCTTAATTACTTAACATTTTTTTTTTGTCACTGATAATACTTAAAGCACTTTGCTTTTTTCTTGCGTGAATTATCTCTCCCTATATGTGTTCTGACCTTTTGTCTATATATCTGTGTTAATTGTGTCTAAACATTATACAATATTAAAAACAAAAGGAGTTTTCTGAAAGGCTTGTGTTCAGTCTTTGAACTCACTTGTAGGTCTGGATTTCTTCTTCAGCCAATTTCAAGTTTGCCTCTACCTCTGAAAACTTCCTCTTACTTTCTGCCAACTCATGTTCATTCATTCTCGGCTTCCTGAGATGGGAAAGAAGTATACATTATCCAGTAGCCTGTATGAAGTTCTGCCTTTCTTCCCACCCAGCACCTGAATGCCATGATTCAAAGGTTTCCTGCCAGCCTTCCCATCAATGTGCAGTCTGACAATTACATCAGAGGCAGAAATGGAGCCTCCCATTGACAGGCAAAGAAATAGCCAACTGTGGCCTGCTGGCAAGTCTTCTGCAATTCTGAGCTCTCTTCATAGCTCTATACATCTATGCATTAATAAATAGAGATTTATCAAAAGCACCTACGAGATGCAGTATGTGTCCTGGGGTCAGTCAAGCTATTGAGACAGTAAAACCTCATCTATTTCACTGTGGAAAACCAAACTTGACCAACTCATGATAACAAAATCCGTCAGTAAGGAACAGAGGATTCCTCCTATGCAGAAACCAGGCTCTCAGTCAAAGGCTGGCGCCAGAACCCAGACAATCAGGCTTAGAGGAATCTTTTTAAGACACGGTTCTTTTCCTGAAGTTCACTCCTAATCATTTCCTCAATTTCCTGAACATTCCTTTGATTCAGGAGTAGAACTCTTGTCATTTACTTTAAAGATCTTGGCTGAGAGAAAAATAAAATCTTATTGTTGGCCACAACTACTGGGTAAACACGATCTGAATGGCTCCGTAGTCTGGGGGTTATCTCCTGGAAACAGATTATAACTGGAAACCATCAACCTTGCTGTTCATCTGCGTTAAGAAGGATGAGCTCATAAACAGTGGAGGCAGAAAAGGACAAAGGCCTAAAAAGGTATATTTGCTGTGTTCCTCTCAGACTACTTCATTCATGATTCTGATTCAAAGGTTCTCTCTAGATACTTAATATGGATGACATGTAAAGTTAAATGAACTTGAGGAAACACAGACAAAAACAGTAAAGGGTAAGTTCAAGCAATTCTTTCAGACCACACGGGCAATCCTTCAGCAAATGCTTTCTGGGGTGGCCTAATGCAGTGGGTGTGTCCTGAGACTACAAAGAGGTACAACCACTGTCTCATCCTAAAGGTGCTCACAGTTCAATGCAAACAAGAAGCCAGGAAGGAAATAGCTACCTCAGTTGTATACTGAACAAACAGAAACACAAAATCAGAGTTTAGAGGGAAGCAAGGAACAGTTTTGCTTTTCTATATGGATGAGTGCATCTGAAGACCCTGATCTCCCCGAGAACACTTGGGAACACTGGATAGAATATTAAACACATGATTGAATGCATCAAATTGCTAGCATGTTGGTAAAGAAACATGAGGCCAAGATTGAGAAGAAACCCCAAGAACCCAGGACTAAGGAATAAGGCTGGCCTGCTGTCAAGGCCAATTTACACTAGTTTCATCACAAAATTCCACTAGAGACTCCTAAGAGGCAAACAAGCTGAGCAGATTTCAGATTTCACCCACGGTCAGAGCCTTAGAAGGAAATGTGTGGAGTTCATGGTCTGACAGAGAAGTTTCCCTTAGTGTAGTTCACTGGCTTTTGGGGGGACCCAGAAGTTGCAAGGAATAAATGTGGACAGGAAATGCACTGGCCTCACAAGGGACTGACTCTGCAGTGAGTGATTTCAGTGGCTGGCTGAATTGAGGGTATGGTAAGAGGTAACTCCCATGTTTTATGCACAATAAAACACCATACTAGGCCCCAATCTTTCTCTACATATTTTTAATCCACTGTCTTGCATTCAATAAAAGATAACTAGACATATGGTAGGATAATACAATGTGAGAGGATCAAACCCAAAGGGACTACGAAAATGGGTTCAGAGATGATCCAGACACTGAACTTAATGATGCTGGTACCAGTATCTCCTCTCCGCCCAAATCATTGACAAAAATATGTGAATGAAAACGAAATGACAAGATTACAGAAATAAAAGCAGGAAAGTAACCACAATTCTTCACCTACTGAATGAGGCACAAATATTGCAGAAATGATTCTAAAGGAAGTTACAATTGTCTTTCTTGGTCGATGCATAGTTCATGCAACAGAATTTGTATCATTGAACACATGAATATCATACTTACTCATCCATCTTCTTTCTTTGTTCATGGATTTCAAAAATACTGTCCATTCTCATTCTCAGCATTTTGAACCCAGCTTCATTTTCTGCTGTCACAGATCTTAATACATCACAGTTGTCCATGATCTCTTTAGCTTTTAGAATGGACAAAACAGTTACTTTTGTGTGTGCATGTGGATACGAGACCTTGGTTACAGAGGGGGAAGGAGAAAAACTCCTGAAGGCAAGAAGCCCTTGTTCCCCCCTCAGCGTACCTTTCCAGTTACAGTTATTGAACCTCAAGCCCCTCAGCTTTGAATCCACAGATACGTCATTCATAGTTTCTGACTTGAAGATAAATACGAGAAAATACATTTAAGAAATAATGATTCCATGCCATTGTGAATATGCTAAACACTAATGAAATGTACACTTAAACATGGCTTAGAAACGCATCATCTTGTGAACATTTTACTACAAGTCAAAATTTCACAAAATTTGAAAGCCAAGTAATTATGTTCAGTTCTCTGAGCTATGAAAAAAATCTGAGAGTAACTTTTTGTTATTTGTTTTTTCTTGATCTACAGCGAAGCATCTGCCTTTACTTCCTTATTGCCTTCTGATTCCACTTTTCCATCCCTCACATTAGTTTCATTAAGGTCAATTTGAACCTAACATGAATAATTATCACTAATAACTTAATTCCCATGAATAAAAAGTGTTGTAGATATCATATGGTTTTACTCTCCTAAGACATGAAATATTTGTTCCTCATCAAAGCTGACTATACAATAAAATCCTACAGTGAGTGTCAGTGGTTTATTTTGAGGGATCCATGGAAATAACATTCAAGTTCTCTGTAGATTTTTCTTTTCCCATTATCTGCATATAGGATAGAAAAAATCCAATAGGAGTAACCAGATGTATGGCAAAAAGTTTAAACAACACATACACATGCCCAAAGAAACTGCTATATTTCATGGGAAAGCAGATGATCTAGTCTGGGGCTCGGACACATGTCAAGCATACAAAGAAATGAGAAGCAAACAAAGGAACACCTTGAGGCATGAATATCTGGTGGCAGCCGTAACCTTCCTGTTTAGGAGTTAAGGGATTAGATGTCTGGATGACAAGAAGAAAGTAGTTCAAGTCAAACAGCTCAACTGAACTTTTCTTAACGGACTATTTAAAAAGTGAAAATTTTAAAGAAAACTTTCCCCCATTCTCAGTTCAGCATGAAGTAGGGCAGGGACTGTTCAACTTGGATAGATACCTTCTTCATTTTTCATATATTTTCTGTCTTTCTATGTATCTTAAAGGGCAGTGCTGAATGAATGCTAATCTCTCAGATTGTAAAAAGAAAACCTGCTTCTTATTCCTTTGAATATAAAAAGTCATAGTGGTATGAGTACTGCAATTTTAGATCATTGTTCAGGAGAAGTTTCAACACTCAGACACTCATACTTTCACTGTGATGAAAGCGAAAGTGAATGTAGAGCCCAATTCAT
Organism: Carlito syrichta; assembly: GCF_000164805.1. Lineage (NCBI taxonomy): Eukaryota > Metazoa > Chordata > Mammalia > Primates > Tarsiidae > Carlito > Carlito syrichta. The sequence goes on along the minus strand of NW_007232697.1, from coordinate 7,455 downwards.
CCAATGGACGTTCAAACCCCAAAGTCAAATTATAGCAAAACTTAGCAGAACTCACTAGATTCTAATTTTAGATACACTGATTTCTCTCAATGGCACATGTACTTTGAATGATGTCATTCATAATTTTATTAATATTCTTAAATGTGTTGACATAATCCTTTAATGAAACATTTTGAAGCATTAAGAATTATTCATTATTTTTACTTATATTCTTAGAATTAATTCAGACAAAACAAAAAGCCTACTTTATATAAGTGGTTCATGAAAGAGACTCTTAATTTGGCTCTTGCATTCTTGAAAACATTTTTTTTTTGAGTTGGAGTCTCACTCTGTCACCCAGACTGGAGTGCAGTGGCCGCTCCCGGCCACCACAGCCTCGACCTGCTGTGCTCCGTGATCCTTCCACCTCAGCCTTCCAAGTAGCTAGAACTACAGGCGCGCGCTACCACACCCAGCTGGAAAACATTTTTTAAACTTATTCATATGCATAAGTATGTAGTAAAGGAGTCAGAATCCAAACATTATAGTGCTAGAAAAACCGACCACAATGGGTGTGACTTCTTACACAAATAAAGAAAGTAGTGCATGACATATATGAAACTTGCTTTGAATGTAGACAGTTTATAGAACGCATGAAATAAGACACTAGAAGAGATAGCAAGATAATTGAACAAAGGGAGGTGGAACCATGAAAAAAATAAATTGAAAGGAAAATGATACCTTCTGTTTCCACATCAATATTTGTTCTAAAAGTTCGGTGTTTTTCTTTATGACAATATGGAGCTTCTCATAAACTTGCTGTAGATTAGCTAAAAGGAGGTTAAAAATAATTTCTAAGATTAGGAAAAGACCATAAAATTGAACTACCCTCAGTGTATTAGCAGCAATCACACTTTATCTGGCACTATGAACATAAAATAACTTTTTAGCTTTATTTTTGTGCCTGAAGAGAACAAGCTTTAGTTGGTTACCTTTTATATCTAAGAAAGCATATATGAAAATAATAATCTTATTTCAGTGAGATTCCTCTCTAATATGCCTTCAAATTTCAAGAAACACCTCATCTTTACCTAGTTTTTCTCCCTTCTATAGGCACTATTCATCTTCGAAAAACGTCATGACTTCAAATAGTTTTAACACCATCAGTGATGAAACAGATGATAGAAAAAGTAAGCACCCTATCTATAACACTTCTGTCGTCTAATTATCAAGGAAAATAAACAGGTCCCTTTAATCCTTCCCTTCAAATTTGTCGCACTTGACCCTTCCAGCAACTGGTACCAATTCCACAGAAAGAACATTCAGAGTGTCAATTGTTGACTACTCAAAGCACTCCAATGACTCCCTGCTGCTCACTAGGCAGTCCTTCTTGAGAGACAGGGTAGGGGTTCCTGTGACATGCTTTATGAAATCAAACACCCTTAGGTGCAAACTTGGAGTTATCCCTTGGTCACTCAACAATCTGGATAACGTATAATTCCTCTAAGACAAACCTTTTCATCACCAAGAAGAGAATAATACCAACACCATAAGGTGAATAGCATGCGTGCAGCACTCATAGGTGAGTCACACACTCAAACACCTAGTACACAGTCCACAACTTCAGAACCCTCTGACAGGCACTTAATTCTCTCATCTGACCCCAATCTTATCTTCTACATGTCCGTCATAAGAGCTCTGCAACCCAGGGTTCATTCTTCTTAATGCCACCAACGCTGCATTTATGGTAACAAATCCTAGCATTTGAGGGCCTACCATGTGGCAGACAACCACTCTGCCTCACAACAGACAACATGATTTTATCTTCACAGTCTAGGAAGAATGCACAGAATCTATTCTCCACAATTTAAAGCAAGCTCATGTCATTCATCCTCTTCTGGCAGTAATGGCTCTCATCACTTAACACTCATAACATATATGTTATGAACCTGTAGCATGACATACATTTTGCCTGGCAATATCTGGGCTTTTCTCTAAGCCTTAAGTTTCTTGATAGGCTCGGATGGTGCCTTTATCATCTTTCCATATCTCTAAGTGCCAGGTCATGCTAATGTACTACCTCCACGCCTCAGATTCATGTGGTCAGTTGTATCCTAAATGCACTCTTTACATTGTCTTTTAGATTTTAACTCAGGAAGAGTAAAATTTTTAAGAAATAAAAAGTCAATCAGACATCAGAACTCACTCTATGGGCAACCCCCTCGGGTACCCTCCCACTGTGGGAGATTTTCTGTCCTCTTAATAAATCCTGCTTTCAAAAAAAAAAGAGAGAATTCACTCTATGTACTCTTAGCTGAAGAGGAACCTACATGAATATCAATTGTGAGAAGATATTGTAAAGAAAGTAGTAGCCTATAAGCTTACCTTGGTGTTGGCATCCAGGAGGATTTTTCTAAAAAAGGAAGAAACAAAATTAAATTTCTTGTCAAAACATATTAAGGAATATTTATACTTTCTGATAAAATTATCAAAATCATAAAATAAAATTATAATAATTTAGCTCAACATCATGAATTCATATTGCTGTGCCTCAGGAAACCATATGCCCAAATTTGGTGCTTTGGCATACTGAGTGCATTGCTTGAAAGAAAACTTTAAGACCTTGGAAATAAGCCTCAGAAACAAAGATCTCTTTCCTGCATTCTATATCTCTGATCCTTCTTTCTGGAATAACATAGAGGGGGTTTCTCTAAAATTTCCCTATCTGATTAAAGGAAAATTCTCCAGAAGAAATTCAATTATGTGAAAACTGCTTCCCTGGGAATCTCATCAAATATCTAGAAAATTCTAACCACCAGAGAAGAGAAAAAATTAAAAGTTGTCACCACACCCAGACAGACCTTTCATTTCTTCTTCTGAAAGCAAACCAAAAAGATCGTCTGGGAAACTGCATAAAAGACAAGCTGTGTTCACAGTGCAGTTCTTCCCTTGCCTTCCTGCAATTCCTTGCCAGCTCCAGAGCTAAGAGGGACCTTACCCCAGGCCAACTGTTTTCCATGGGCTCATTCATGTCCCTTAAAAATCACTGACTGCCCCTCTACATTGTCTACATCTCCATCTCCCTCTCCCCCAGGAGGAGGGTGCTATTCAAACTTCAACCAAAAATGTAGTACATACACACGATGGAATATTACGCTGCAAAAAAGGACAAAATTATGAACTTCACAGCTACTTGGATGGACTTAGACTATATGATACTCAGTGATCTATCACAGAAACAAAGAACTGAGTATCACATGTTCTATAAGAATTGGCAGTAGCAGGAAACTGCCAGCAGTGTGAGGGGGAGGCAAGATTGGCAGTAGTGGGAATTTACTGGGGGAGCAGAGGCACGCCTCATCAACAAGGGTGCCTACATAATGAACATTTGTACACCTAACTCTGAATTGTACCCCATATCTTTAAATAAAAACTTTAAAAAAAGTAAAAATAAGAATAAACTCCAAATATATGACCCAGCTTTGGAGTCTCATATTTTGTATGGCTTCCATGTTTAGGCATATTAATAACTTTGTATACTTTTTTTCTCCTGTAAAGCTATATTCTATTGTCAGTTTATGTCAGTAGTAAACCTTCAGAGAACAGGCGAGATGCTATCCTTCTACCCGTTTAGTAAAATTAAAAATATAAAAGATTAGAAAGAATGTCCTCCTTCCATGGTGATACATTATAAACTATTCCTCATAAAGAACACAAAGGTAAACAACTTGTTTTTGATCAAAGATGTATTCACATTCTATTAAAGAAACACCAATCTATGTAAATTTTGACAACGGAAATTTCAGATATTTTCATTATTGTGTTAATAAATCCTTTACCTAATTTTTTGTGCAAAGCCCAATATTCATAATAAGTCTAGAATGCAGGGTTGTTTTAAAAGTCCCCAAGAAAACCAAAACAGGCTAAATATTTACACTGATATATACCTCTTTATCTCACCATAGAGATTTTAAAAATTTTAAACAAAGTTGGATGCTTTGGGAAATAATAAGCAGTTTAAATGAATCAGTTCCTTTTTTTCCCAGGCCACTGAAACAAGGGTTGTTGAAGTCAGAGAGAGTGTGGGAGATGGCTAGAGAAAATTCACAAGCAACAACTAACATCTGAAGAAAAATGAGAAAGTGCTTCCCAAATCAATATGTCAAAGAAATAGAGCTAAATAAAAACCAGACAGGAACCCATTCCCATTTGAATGCCATGTAAAGGCACATTTTCTCAACCACAAACACATATTTTTACCTTTGAAAGGGATAATAGTGATCAGATGGTGAGGCCTACCCCAAAACTTGCCAAGATATCGTTGAAATATCCAAAAGCCACTTATAATCATATTATTATAAGAAAATACATCCAGGGATGGCAAACAGGTATAGTTATTCATTTTTCTTTACACCTAGCTGAAGATACAGTGAGTTTCCCTGCCCCAAGTCACCCCCATCCCACAGGGAGCAAGTGGAAAAATCAATGGGTTCACCAATTACTTAATATTGAGAATTTGTTCCTAAGATAAATTATTTATAACTTGTATTCTCTTGGAGAATTGAGAGTTCTTCAAAAATTTCCATGGAAAATGAATATTACAGAAAACTGTGCATGAGTCTCAAAAAATTTTTGCACCCAAATGAACTCATACTAATTTGTTATAACATGTCTGAACAAGATCTAGTTTAAGGCACTAAGAATAAGACATCATACTGAAATCTCTCCTTTTCAGATCAACATGAGTTCTGCTGAAATTGAAGCAAGTACATCAAATTTATGATAAAACTGGGGTAGAATAATGGTAAATCATTGACACCAATCATAGCTCCAAGAAGCTCAGAACAGACCAAAAAATCCGACATGGAGACTTAAACTACAGAAACCAAAGACAAAATCTTGGAAGAAGCTACAGAGGAAATTAGAAACTTACCTTTAAAGTAAGAAGGGTAAGAATTACATCAGACCTCTCTTCAGAAACCATCCAATCAAAAGGAAAGTGAAATTTTAAAAAAAAGGTTTTAAAAGAAATACCAACGTTAAACTCTGCAGCCTGAAAAATTATCCTTCAAAATGAAGGAGAAATAAAGATGTTCTCAGACAAACATGAATTGAGAGAATGTGTCTCTAGTACACCTGGCTTAAAAGAAGTATTAAAAGAGAGTCTTTAGAGAGAAGATAGATAATATAAGCCAGCAACTTGTATCTACATAGTGAAAGGAAGAGCATTAAAAGAGAACTGGATGAAAAAAAAAGTGGTACATATACACGATAGAATATTACACAGGTATAAAGAAGAACAAAATCATGAACTTCACAGTAATCTGGATGGACTTAGAGACTATAATACTGAGTGATCAATCACAGAAACAAAGAACTGAGTTATCACAAGCTCTCACTCATAAGCAAGACACAATTATTGTAATACTATAAGAAAAGGATTGGCTGTAGCTAGAATCTGCCTGGGAAGGGGGGCACACCTCATCAACAAAGGTACATGCATAATGAACATTTGCATACCTAACCCAGAATTGTACACCACATCTTCAAAATAAAAAAATTAAAAGCTTAAAAAAAGAAAAAATATTTTTTAAAGGTAGGTGCATAAAATTAAAAAATAAAGCAACTTCAACATAGAAAAAATGCAAAAAATAAAGGAAGAGCATTAAATTAGAAAAACTATGAAGGTAAAAGTTCTCCTATTCTTTTTTTTTTTTTTAATCAATATTTTTTATTTTGATATTGTGGGGTACAGTTAAGGGCCAGGTATACACACATGCCTTGTTAGGCACCCTGGTTGATAAGGGGTGTCTCCCTGTCCCTAGACAGATATTGACTACCGTTAATCCCACCTCCCTTCCCCTTCCTGCTCTGCCCCCATAGTTTCCCACCACTGTCAATCCTTTTCTTATAGTATTATAATAATAGATGTTCAAGGTCCACTATATTAGTGAGAACATGTGATACTCAGATCTTTGTTTCTGTGAGAAGTCATTCAGTATTATAGACTCCTCTATTTCCTCCCAGGTTGCTGCGAAATTCATAATTTTGTTCTTTTTTATGGCTGCTTAGTATTCCATCGTGTATATGTACCACATTTTTTTAATCCAGTCCTCTTTTGATGGACAGCATGGTTGATTCCAGGTTCTTGCAATTGGAACAATGCTGCGATAAACATACGTGTTTAGGTATCTTTTTTATAGAGTGATTTCAGTTCTTCAGGGTATATTCCCAGTAGGGGGATTGCGGGGTCATATGGGAGGTCGATATTTAGAGCTTTTAGGAATCACCACACTGTTTTCCACAGAGGTTGCACTAGTGTGCACTCCCACCAACAGTATAGGAGTGTTCCCTTTTCACCCCACCCTCTCCAGCAACTGTCATTTTTTGAGTTATTGATAATTGCCATTCTGACCGGAGTTAGGTGGTAACTCAGTGTGGTTTTGATTTGCATTTCCTTGATGATTAGTGAGGTTGAACATTTCATCATGTGTCTGATGGCTACTTGGATGTCTTCCTTTGAGAAGTGTCTGTTCATATCTTTTGCTCACTTTATAATGGGGTTGTTTTTTTCTTTTCAGCACATTTGAGTTCCTTGTAGATCCAAGATGTTAAGCCTTTGTCGGACCTGGACTTGGCAAATACTTTTTCCCAGTCTGTGGGCTGTCTCTCTGGTCTCTTGATGGTTTCTTTGACTTTGCAGAAGTTTGTCAGTTTAATGAGGTCCCACTTGTCTATCTTACCTCTTATGGACTGTGGGTTCCGGGTTTTACTCCGGAATTGGATGCCAGTTCCAATTTCTATTAGGGTGTGTCCTGAATTTTCTAAGGTTCTTATGGTTTGAGGGTTTACATTTAGTTCTCTGGTCCATTTAGAGTTAATTTTTGTGTATGGGGATAGATAGGGGTTCTGTCTGAATCTTCTGCATGTGGTTAGTCAGTTTTCCCAGCACCATTTTCTGAATAGGTTTTCTCCTCTCCCCATTGGTGGGAGGGTGGAGGCTTTATCGAAGATGAGTTGGTTGAGAAATTGAGGTTTGCTTCTGGAATCTCAATTCTATTCCATTGGTCTATAAGCCTGTTCCTGTATGAATACCAAGCTGTTTTGATTCTTGTAGCTCTACAGTAAAGTTTGAAGTCTGGTAGTGTGACAACTCCTGCTTTGTTTTGCTTTGTTTTGTTTTGTTTTTTTGCTGAGGATTGTTCTGGCTATTCTTGGTTGTTTGTGTTTCCATATGAATTCCTGTATTGTTTTTTCTAGCTCTGAGAAGAATGTTGCTGGTAATTTGATGGGTATTGCATTAAATCTGTAGATTGCCTTAAATAGAATGGACATCTTTAAATGTTGATTCTTCCAATTCATGAGCATGGGATATTTTTCCACTTGTTTGTGTCATCCTTGATTTCTTTGAGCAGTGTTTTGTAGTTTTCATTGTAAAGGTCTTTCACATCTCTGGTTAGGAAGATGCCAAGGCTG
>NW_007232696.1:0-6791 GCF_000164805.1 Carlito syrichta | reverse complement strand
TTTTGAAGTTCTATGCTTAAAGTGATGAGCAGAAGTTAATGAAAAATAGAAAAATACTATATAAAGCTAAAAGCAAAGAGTGAATAAGTCAGCATTGTAATGAACACATGCTATTTAATGGTATGCTGATCATGAAATGAAAAAAAGATCTATCACGTGAACTAAAAATTGAAAGGAACTGTGAATATTCAACATGCTGGTTGCAGAAATTTAAGAAAACACGTGGCATTGAATTTATATAGATTTGTGGTGCTAAAGCAACTGCTAATTATGAAGCAAAGGATAATAACTTCATTAGTGTGCCTGCCAGGGTCATCACTGATGAAAATCTAATGCCAGAACGAGTCAATAATGCTGACAAAAAAAATCACTGCTTTTGTGTTGTTGCTCCAGAAAGACACTGACTGACAACCCCTACAGGAGTTAGTATGCCAAGGACAGAATAACTGTGTGCTAATTCTACAGGGACACATAAGTATAAACTTGCTGTGATAGGCAAAAGATTGTGTCCTCTCTGTGTTCAAGGAGTGAAATTTTTGTCAGTCCATAATTATGGTAACAAAAAGACATGGATCACAGGGATATCTATTCTAATTGGTCTCACAAACATTTTGTGCTAGTGGCTTGTGTTCACTGCAGAAAGCTGCAATGGATGATGACTGCAAGATTTTGTTATTCCTTGATAACTCTTCTGCTCCTTCTCCAGCTTAAATCCTCATAAAAAATAATGCTTATGTTATATACTTTCTCCCAAATGTAACTTTATTTATTCAGCTCTCTGACCAGAGTATCATTGGTTCAGTGAAGTGTAAATATAAAAACACTTTCTTGAATGTGCTGCATGTTTGGAGCAGTGAACAGAGACAAGGATGTAAAAGGTTTTTAAAGAGAGGTTAGCCTAAATATGCTGTTGTCAACACATAGAACACAGTGACTAAAGACACAGTTGTGCATCCCTGGCCTGAAACCACGTTCCGTGATGATGATGGACAAAGCAGTGACATTGAATAAACCTGTGTGTAAGTGAGAAAAAAACAATGTATGACCTCCTTACATATGCAAAGACATATTTATAGTTCATTAGTAGGCTGGAAGAAATGTATTTCAAAGAAGATTTTAGTATTGATAAGGAGTCTTCAATTGTTCATTCATTGACTCATGGTGAAATAGCAAAATGGTTCTGAATCAAGATGAACACGAAGTTGACAATGAAGATGACATTGTTAACACTATAGAAAAAGTGCCTATGATGACATAGAGAAAATTTGTGAGAGCATATTGAAAACTAGTGTAAGCCGGGCTCGGTGGCTCAGCCTGTAATCCCGCGCCTTTGGGAGGCTGAGGTGAGTGGATTGCCTCAGCCCGCGGGTTTGAGACCCGCCTGGGCAGTGAGATCTCATCTCTACAATAAATCAAAAAGTCAGCTGGGTGTGGTAGCGCATGCCTGTAATTCTGGCTACTCGGAAGGCTGAGGCGGAAGGATTGCCAGAGCCCAGCAGGTCGAGGCTGCGGTGGCCGGGGGCGGCCACTGCACTGCAGTATGGGCAACAGAGTGAGACTCCAACTCCAAAAAAAAAAAAAAGAGAGAGAAAGAAAAAAAAAAACTAGTGTAGCATGCTTTTAAAACAGAATGATTGGGAGAGGAAAGAGCCCTTCTCCCCCTGAATGTGCTAGACCGGGTGACCAAAACACGGGTTGGCAACGTCATTGTCGAACCACCTTGATCATTCTGTGCCCGACGGTCGCCCTAATTTAGGGTCGTGTGTTCCACGAGCTAATATGCATCTTTGCAGTGGGGCACGAGTGTGGAGGGTGGATGCAGGCCTTGTTGGGAACATGTCTGAAAACAGAATGGAGAAAATAAATGTGGTACATATCCACAATGGAATATTATGCTGCCATAAAGAACATATATATGGATTTTGCAGCAACTTGGATGAATTTGGGGTTGATCATTCTCAGTGATTTATCACAGAAACAAAGAACAGAATTCCATATGTTCTCACTCATTAGCTGACCTTGAACAATTATAATGCTATAAGAAAGTGATTGGCAGTAGTGGCAAACTGTCAAGGAGGAGGGGCGAGATTGGCATTGGAGGGATAAGGCTAAGGGAGTAAGCAGCATAACTTACCCAGCATAACCAGGGTCCCTGCATGATCAATGTTTGTTTATTTAACCCAAATTGTACCCAACATCTCAATAAACAAATTAAAATAAATAAACTAATTAATTAATTAATATGAAAGTTGTAAAACATGGGCAACTGAATTTATTTTTTAATTTTTATTATTATAAAGATGGTACATTTCAGGATTGGGTACACAAATGTCCATTATGCAGGGAATGATTTTAAATTAAGTGTATAACACTTTGATGATAACTTCTTTCCTCCTTAATAAGTTAGAACACATGATATAATTCTGCTTTCATCTTTGACAACTAGCATGATTCTCACATGAATGGTAAATGTTTTATTCTGCAACAATTGAAGCTTATTGAGATTCTAGATGTATATCATCCACAGATAACTAGATCTTGAGAAAGCATGTACCCAAGTGCTATTTACAAGATAAAATGTATAATAAATCTTAATAATTTTAGAGCATAATAAAGTATTACAATTTAATATAGCCTTTTCCTTTCTTAAAATTAGTGTACTTTTTTTGGTACCCTCTGTATTTTCTGCTACTTAATTCTAGTTAAATGTTACAGATATGTCATCCTTAGAGAAAAGTCTCCTCTACACTCTTGAAGAAAATATAAGATCACATTTCCCTGATGTTTTAAAAAAATTATATTTTACAAAGTGTATTTCCATTGAATCACCTAGCACTTTTTATACCTAAACCATAATGCTGTACACTGCAAGAAAGACTCAGATAAATCTGATATTTTTTTGTCAACAAGCATTTAAAAGGTGACACACACACACAAAACAATTTGGGGCCCAACATATAGAAAACAAAATAACATGGAGATTTACAAAGAAGTAACTATTTTGGCATCTCATTGGCATAAAAACTTAGATAATTGAAAATTCTGGAAAATTGACATTGATCTTAGCTAAAGCAATGTTCAAATCTTGAGAGAAAAACTGGTCAAAGCCTGCTAAAAAATACTAAAAACATCAGAAAGTTTCTAAACACAAGAAAGTGCTAAAATATTATTTGGTTGTGTTATAAGCAAGCTCCAACAGGAGTCTGTGGTCATAAGAAGAAAAATTGCCTAGAGAGAACAGAACATAAAAACAACTTCAAAAATAGGGCAGATATTTTCTGAGACCTCCCATGAAATTATCTCCCATCAATTTGAAAAATCAACTCCTCTGAAAACACAAAGACAATCTTCTCAAGCTTAACAGGACTTAATCTTGCAAGTATGAGTAGTGTTTCAGGAAACCAGTCTAAAGTTAAGGATTAATTCATATGGTTTAGAGTAAACATGCCAGAACACCTCCTGACTAACAGTTTTCTTTGATTATTAAAAGTTGTCTATTAAAAGACTACCTTGTTGCCAACCCCCTCGGGTCCCAAACCACTGTTGGAACATTTCTGTCCTCTCACTAAATCCTGCTTAAAAAAAAAAAAAAAACCTTGTTCAGTGGATTCTTGAATGGCCACATAGCCCTGGAAAGGATTTTGGATTGATAGGACAATTTGTTTTCTTCAGTTCCTGGGATTGAAAAGCCATCATTTCTACAACATTTGGAAGAGCACAGTAGGCAAGTCCTTGAAACTTAAGGAATGCTCAGTAGTTATGGTCCCTCCAGTTATGATGTCAAAGTCCAATGGCTCATGTCATAATTGACAAACTGAAAGGCTTGTTTCCCTGTCTTTTCTTTCATCATTTAAATTTAAAAATTAGACCTTTAGGCAATCTACAGGTTCAATTAAATACCCATTAAGTTACCAACATCATTCTTCTCAGACCTGGAAATTACAATAAAGAATCCATATAAAAACATTAACAACCACAAATAACCAAAAGAATCCTTAGCAAAAGAAACAAAGCAGGAGATATCACACTTCCCGACTTCAAAATTTACTATAAGACTAAAAGAAACAAAACAGCCTGGTTATTGGTACAAGAACAGGCACACAGACCAATGGAACAGGATAGAGATTCCGGAATCAAAGCCTCAATTTCTCAACCAACTCATCTTTGAAAAAAACCTCCAATAACCACTGTGGAGGGGAGAACTTTTTCAGTAAATGATGCTGGGAACAAACTGAACATATAAAGAAGATTGAAAGAGGACCCCTACCTATCACCAAACACATTAACTCTAAATGGATGAAAGACCTAAACACAAAACCTGAAATGATAAAAATCTTGGAAAACGCAGGAAACACCTTTATGGAAATAGGAACCAGGAACCAATTCCTATTTAGAACCCTAAATGCCCATACCTTAAGAAGTAAGATAGACAAGTGGGACCTCATCAAATTAATGAGCTTCTGAAAAACAAAAGAAAGTATCAAAAGAGCAGGGAGACAGCCCACAGAATCGGAAAAAATATTCTCCAAATATATCTGAAAAAGGCCTAACATCTAGGATTACAAGGAACTCAAATACTCCAAATGGAAACAAACAAACAACCCCTTAAGAAAGTGGGCAAAATACCTGGATAGACGCTTCTCAAAGGAAGAGATATGGGTAACCAGCAGACACATGAAAAAGTGCTCAGCCTCACTCATCATCAGAAAAATGCAAATCAAAACCACATTGAGATACCACCTAGTCCCTGAAAGAATGGTAATCATTAATAAAACAAACAACAGGCCTGGCAGAGTGCCTCAGCCTGTAATTCCATGCTTTGGGAGGTTGAGGTGAGTGAATTGCCTGAGCCCGCAGGTTCGAGAACTGCCTGGGCAACTTGGTGAGACCTCTTCTCTACAATAAATCAAAAACTAGATGGGCATGGTAGCACGCGCCTGTAGTTCCAGCTACTTGGAAGCCTGAGGCAGAAGGATCGCCAGAGCCCAGCAGGTCGAGGCTGCGGTGGCCAGGAGTGGCCACTGCACTCCAGTCTGGGTGACTGAGTGAGACTCCAACTCAAACAAAAACAACAACAAAAACAAACAACAACAGATGCTGGTAAGGATTCATAGAAAAAGAAATGCTTCTTCACTGGAGGTGGGTGGCAAATTTGTGCAAAGTCTTTGGAAGACAGTGTGGCTGTTTCCAAAAGGACTAGAAATTGACCTTCCATATAACCCAGTAATTCCCCTATTGGGAATATACCTGAAGGAAAAAAAATCTTTTTTCAAAAAAAGATACCTGCACATATATGTTTGTTGCAGCTTTATTCACAATAGCGAAAAACATGGAAGCAACCATGTTGCCCTTCGATGCTGCACTGGATAAAATAAATGTGGTACATATACACAATGGAATATTATGCTACCATAAAGAAGAACACATATATGGATTTTGCAACAACTTGGATGGATTTGGGGTCGATCATTCTCAGTGATTTATCACAGAAACAAAGAACAGAGTTTCATATGTTCTCACACATTAGCTGACCTTGAACAATTATAATGCTATAAGTAAGTGATTGGAGGTAGTGGGAAATGGTCAAGGGGGAGAGGCAAGATTGGCAGTGGACGGAAAATACTGAGTGAGCAGCATCACTCATCAAACAGGATCCCTGCATGACCAGTGTTTGTATATCTAACCCTGAATTGTACCCAACATGTCATTAAAAAAATTTAAATAAATAAATAAATTAATTAATTAATAAAGGAAAGCTGTAAAAATGGGCAACTGAATTTATTTGTTTTATTGTATTTCTTTTTTATTTTTATTTTTTATTATGATGTTGTGGGGTACAGTTAAGGGTTAAGTATACAATTACGTTTCATTCAGGCACCTTGTTGATATGAGGTGTTTCCCCCTTCCCAGACAGATATTTGCTACTGTTAATCCCATCTCTCTCCCCCCCCATAGTTTCCCAGTACCATCAGTCATTTTCTTATAGTATTGCATTGGATGTTCAGGGTCCATTATATGAGTGAGAACAGGTGATACTCGGATATTTGTTTCTGTGAGAGGTCACTCAGTATTAAAGACTCTAGTTCCATTCAGGTTGCTGCAAAATTCATGATTTTGTTCTTTTTTATTGCGACGTAGTATTCCATCCTGTATATGTACCACATTTTTTTAATCCAGTCCTCTTTTGATGGGCAGCATGGTTGTTTCCAGGTGCTTGCTATTGTGAACAAAGCTGTGATAAACATACATGTGCAGGTATTTTTTTAATAGAGTGATTTGAGTTCTTCAGGATATATTCCCAGTAGGGGGATTGCGGGGTCATATGGGAGGTTGGTATTTAGAGCTTTTAGGAATCGCCACACTGCTTTCCACAGAGGTTGCACTAGTTTACACTCCCACCAACAGTGTAGAAGTGTTCCCTTTTCACCACACCCTCTCCAGCAGCTGTTATTTTTTGAGTTGTTGATAATTGCCATTCTGACTGGAGTTAGGTGGTATCTCAGTGTGGTTTTGATTTGCATCTCCCTGATGATTAGTGAGGTTGAACATTTCTTCATGTGTTTGTTGGCTGCTCAGATGTCTTCCTTTGTGAAGTGTCTGTTCATATCTTTTGCCTATTTTATAATGAGGTTGTTTGGTTTTATTCTTTTTGTTCTTTTCCTTGTAGATCCAGGATGTTAAGCCTTTGTCAGACCTGGTGTTGGCAAATGATTTTTCCCAGTCTGTAGGCTGTCTCCCTGCTCTCTTGATGGTTTCTTTGGCTTTGCAGAAGCATTTTATGAAGCCAACAG
>NW_007232695.1:0-19687 GCF_000164805.1 Carlito syrichta | reverse complement strand
GAGGAATGATAAGATAATTAAAGTGAAAGTACTGGTGATATTTTTAGCTACACAGTTTTTAATTCTTTTTTGTGATCATCTTACTCATTATAAGAGAAGCTAAGATGAAAATCTCCTTTTTAAATCTTTTTACTACATGTGCAATGTTGACTTTATTTCTGGTTGTGAGTAATAATTAACATGATTTTTAACAAAAAGAGTACTGAATTTTACTTGAGTATAACCAGATGAACTTTGTAAATTAATACAGTTTATTTCTTCTGAGTGAATGCAATCTAGTCTCTAGTTCATTGTTATAAGCCATTTTCATGATGTTTTATTATGACTCTGTTGTACTAAAAACTGCTTTTTAAACATTTCAGCTATTTTTTAGTCTTCCATGTTACCAGATGGTTTTCCAAATCTTCATATTAAATATTCTTTTTTTTTTAATATGTTACTTTTTGGTTCGCTTTTAAAATATTACTGTAGTCTCCTGTGAAAGTAACTTGCATCAGCTAAACTGCCTGAAAAGTATTATTAGCTTACATTTTATAAAATATCTTCTTTTCCCCTATTAAACAGATTATTGAGGTTGGACTTTGTGAAGTTTTTGAATTGATCAAGGAGACATGATTTTCTCATCCATCCCTGTGTCTCAGGAGTCTCCAAGCTCTGCTCAATGTACTTCAGGGACAGCAGCCAGAAGGCCTCCAGTCAGAGTCCCCTGAGGTCCTAGGTAAGAGTCCAGACTCATTAAGTGAAACATTTAAAAGTGAATATCAATAATAGAGCATTGTACATTTTTAAACTGCTGAGCAAGTAAATTTTTAATGTTCTCACCACAAAGATATTAAATATTTGAGGTGATGTGTATGTAAACTAACTTGATTTAATTATTCCACATTGTATTCATGAATCATAATATTTTATATTCCTTACATTTATACAATTATAAATTGTCACTTTACAGTTTAAAAAGGGTGAGAAACTTCTCTTATGAAACACACAATAGTGTATAATGTAGTCTTTTTTCTTTTTTTTTTTTTTTTTGAGTCAGAGTCTCCCTCTGTCACCCAGGTTGGAGTGTATTGGCATGCTCATGGCCACCACAGCCTCAATCTGCTGGTAATCCTTCTGCCTTCCAAGTAGCTGAAACCACAGGCATGCACCACCATGCCCGGCTAATTTTTTAATTTATTGTAGAGATGAGGTCTCGCCATGTTGCTTAGGCAGGTCTTGAACCCCTGAGCTCAGGCAATCCTCTACCCTCCACCTCCCAAAGTCCTGGGATTACAGGCATGGGAAAGAGAATGAGTGGAAAAAGCCTGTCATGGCCAGAATGTGGAGAGTGAAGGGAGGGAGGGTCTTGTGTCAGGTGAAGAAGGAGATGGGAAAATGTGGAGCTTTATAATCCATGGTAAAGACTTCGGTTATTATCCTAGGAAAATGGAAAGTCATTATTTCACTACATTTTTAAAAATTCTGTTTTACATGGCACTCATAAATGTTTTTTGAAAATTATTGACTTTTCTTCCACTTGAATCTCACTTTTTTGAAGGCAGAGGCATTGTCTTTTTTGCCAGTATATCAGCCCAATCTAGAATAGTTCCTAGTGTTCAGGAAGAATTCAATTCAGTAAATATTAGTTGGATGATTAGAAGATAGATTTTCTGAAGGATAATGGGGGCAAGTTGGACAAAAGGAAGGATGGACAGAGAGGAGATAGATGAAAGGATGATGGGAAGGAAGGGTAGTTGGAAGGAAAGGTAGAGGAAAGAATAGATGGAAGCAATGAAAGCATAGGATATATAGACAAGTGAAAGGGCAGAGAAAGGAAAGAAGGAACAGGAGAGCAGAAGGGAAGAATTTAACAAGGGAGTGAATGAACTTTTTTTTTTTTTGAGTTGGAGTCTCACTTGGTCGTCCAGACTGGAGTGTGGTGGCCACTCCCGGCCACCGCAGCCTCGCCTGCTGGGCTCAGGCGATCCTTCTGCCTCAGCCTTCCTAGTAGCTGGAATTACAGACATGCACTACCACGCCTGGCTGATTTTTTTTTTAATTTATTTTAGAGATAAGGTCTCGCTGCCCAGGCAGGTCTCGAACCCGTGGGCTCAGGCAGTCCACTCACCTCAGCCTCCCAAAGGCATGGGATTACAGGCTGAGCCACCGAGCCCAGCTAGAGTGAATGAATTTTAAGTAAACAACTAGATTTTTGGCTTGAAAATTATCTTTGACTGTAAGGGGGCAAAAGTGAATGATAGGAGATAATTTGTAATTTGGAAGTCTAGTAAAGAGATGGTGATAACATGGATTGGAAAGATGGTATTGAGATAGAGAGAAGTGGAGGAATTACTTAGGAAGTAAAATAAATAGTACTTAATTTGGTATTAGCTATGGAAGATGAGGAATTGACAGAGTGCACTTAGTTTCCGTGAGTTACCAAATAAACTACAGGTGGCCTTTTAGCTTTCAGAAAATTGCAGTACCTTATTAATTACTTTCCCTTGTTCACCTCTCTCCCTTCCCTTTCCTTCTATTGATCTATCTCAGTTTCCCTCCCTTCCTCCCTCCCTTCCTCCCTCCCTCTGTTCCTCCCCACGCCACCCTCATCCCCACTTTTTCACTTTAATCTTCCTTCCTTTGTATAGAGGAATACCTACTAGTGTCTGTTGATTGAATCTTGGGTGGAGTTGTTCAGAGAATTTTATGTAGAGACCTCTGCTGGTTGTAGAACATTCATGTTATTTTTTTTCATCTTTGCCACTAAAGAGCTTTATGATTTAGAGAAAATCTCTTAACTTCCCTGTGTTTCAGTTTTCATTATCCACTACAGGAGGACAATATCTGTCCTATTGACCAGAATTTTTTCTAGGGTATAAACGAATTATATTCTCCCCTCTATAAGTGTGAACTGCTGAATATTACTGATAAAGCCAGTTTTATATGAATGCAAATTATAGCATGTATTTTATGTATTATACTTTTGTTTCACAAATATAAATGTAATTTTCTGGATGCTTAATTTTTAAAAATTCTGGTAGTCAGACTTATTTTAATGTTAGGAAATCCATTAATGTAATTCATTGGACACTTAATATTTTAAGGAGCCCATACCCCTTCCAATCTAACAGGTGAAATAAGTGCAATGAGTAGACTCTTATGTGGAAGGATGAGTTTCTTGAATATGTGAATGTCTCTAGGCAAGTTTGTTTTAAATGACCTTAGATTTCATCTTTCAATTACAAAAATAAGGAGTTGAACTAAATGTTCTCTAAGGCCCTTGTTATATAAGCATTTTGACTTTGAGGGGTAAAAGTTAACTAAAAAGAAACTAATGCAAAATAAGCATTCTGTGTGCCTTGAATTTTGTTAATAGTGAGACAAAGTATAACTAAATATACACATAATATTCTGTATGTTAAATGAATATGATTTAATTCTGTTTTATCCACAGAGTCTCTCTTCCAGCCTCTTTTGGAAATCACTGTTCGAAGTACTGGAATGAATGACAGCACAGGACAGTCCCTGACAGCACTTTCTTGTGCTTGACTCTTTAGTCTGGTGGCTTCTTGGGGAGAAATTAGGAAGGACACTTCAGGCCATCTCTGGTATTCTCACCAATAATGGAAGCCATGCTTGCCAAACTATTCAGGTATTTCATATTTATAGCTGCTTAGAAATTTGTAAGTTGCCATGTTTTAGTTTTATCTCAAACTCTTGTAGGAATCCCCTGCTTTTTCTCATTACAGTAGCTGGATCTGTCCAAGGTTTATATATAAATAATCTACAGTATTTGAGTTAAGCTATGTGTATATTTAACTCTTAAGCATTAAATACAATAAAATGAATTTAGGCAACAACTTATAAATTTTTTTAGCTTCAAAATATACCTTTTTTATTTTAAAGATGTGGGGTACAATTCAGGATTAGGTATACAGATGGTCATCATACAGGTAAAGTTTGGGTCCCCCTTTGGTCCCCACTTTGCCTGGTTTGAGATCAGGTACCCTTATTGATGTTGTGTGCCCACCACCCCAAATCTGGCAGAATCCCACTTCTGCCAGTCCCTTTCTTGCAGTATTATGGTAATTGTTCAGGGTCCGCTTATGTGTGAGAACATGTGGTACTCCCTTCTTTGTTTCTGTGGTAGATCACTGAGTATGATAGACTCTAAATTTGTCCAAGTTGCTGTGAAGTCCATATGTTTGTTCTTCTTTATGGCTGTGTAATATTCCATTGTGTATATGTACCACATTTTTTTTATCCACTCCAGTTTCAGTGGGCAGCATGGTTGGGTTCATGTTTTTGCTATTGTGAATAAAACTTATATCTTTAAGCTGATCTTTGCATTAACAGCACAACTTTTTCCTTGTATTGTCTTGCCTTCTGCTTTCCCTCCTCCTCTCATCTTGCCCTGAATTTCCTAGTAGAAATTTTTTCATAGTTTTAGATACATTTTCTCTAATGAAAGAAAAGGGATGGCATCAATCTTTTGGATTTTTGATTGGTTGATTATTATTTTTTATCAATTGATTTGCTTCTAAGTTATTTCAGTTATGCATATAACATTTTAAGCTTTTGATATCCAACTATGGAATAACTAAGCTCTCCACTCTTGTTAGTGATGGAAAATGTAATCTTCCTTATGGGCAAATTTGATTTAATTCTTTTGGAAGGTTCTGGAAATTGAGAAAGAAGTTATGGTTTCAAGGCCTTATTATCTACTTTTTCTGGCTCCTTAGACAACCCCCATAACAGATGGAAGGGCTACCTCCATCCTAAGAGAACAAAAGGAGTATATTGATTATTGTCGATGTGCACCAACTTCATTTTGCAAAACTCTCTTGTCCAGACTGTGGGTGGGGGAAGACAAGTTTTTCTTGAGAATGGATAACTCTTAACATATCATTATTTTGGTACCCAAATCTATATGACCTCTCTATTCCAAAAACCTTAACCGGGAGTTTAAAGCAAGGTAAGGTTGGTAGTACTGCAGTTGTCTCATTGAAGGAGACTACAGTCCTTTCTTGAGGTATGAACTCCAGACTTCCGAGGCTACCTGCGGAGAAGACACTTGCATGTGAGCTCACAAAGAAATTAAAAAGAAATGGAAAAAAAAGCAAGTTAGTAGAAACAAATACAACAACAATAATCCTGCCAAGTATGTAGATATTGAAATTATTTTATATAGAGTGTGTGTACATATGTCTATAAAATATGGTTAAAGTAATAAAAGAAAGCATCAGAAGTATGATTAAGGACTAAGAATATGAAAAGTGTTACACATTGAAAAGAATCAAACTGAAATTCTAGAAATGAAAACTGAAAATTACAATTAGAAACTTAAAAGATGGGTTAACTAGTGGATAATGTAGTTGAAGATAGAAATAGTGAGCTGAAAGATACAGAGGAAGAAGTTATTTAGAATACAGCATAGAGAGATAAGGAGAAATATGAAAGGTAAAATAAGAAACGAATAGAGAATGAGAAAATTTGATGTATTAACAGTGTGTTTCACATGACTAATAGATTTTGGAGATAGAATACTTGACATAATGGCTGAGATTTTGTGGAATTGGTGAATGATGTGGAATCCTACAATGAGGACATCTAAATTGCTTGAGATTTGCTTCTTATAGATAAGCTTTTAGTTGGTACTTTCTACTGGCATGTGAGACATGATCACTCTGAACAATTTATTACCTTACAAACTATTAAAATGTCTTTGTTTTGTCTCTTTTGTGTTTAAAACATTTTAAAATGTCTTTTTTTCCCCTCTTTTTAATAGGTGTCAACAATACTAAATTCACTACAGAGACGTATATAGGCAGTTTTGGCGGGAAAAATTCAAATTCAGGACTGGTTTAGTAATAGCATTAAGAAAGCAGCTCTAATGTACTAGTGGCCATTAAAAGAAATATCTGTTGATGAAGATGACCAATGTCTCCTTCAGAATGATGGATTTTATTCTTTATCTGTCATGCAAGAATGGATTATACAAAATAGGCTCTGGATACAGTGGAACAGTTAGGGTAATGTGATTCCTAACAGTTCTTAATCATAGCTGAGTTATAACTATAATGAATTGTGTTCTTTTTTCTTCCTAGCTTCATTTTCAGAGTACTAATTTTGGTGTGATAATATTGCTTTGAAGCTCATAATTGAAATGTATATACATTAACTTATTCATTAATTTATATTATTTTTCATTGACTGTTAATTATGAAGCTGTTGGTTGATTAACTTTTGTTGTTTTTGCAGGGCCATATATACAATTCTACATCGCACAACAGAAATAGAAAAGAAAAAAGTCTTGGTTAGGGTATGCTTAGGTAAGGTAATACCCACAATAAACTAACATTTTCTTATCTTTTGACACAGGTGGTTTGTACTTAGTCAATAAACAATATCATTTCTGTTTAAAGAGAAATGATATATTTTTAATAATAAGGCTATAGCAGTGGTACAATATGAAGAACATTGATTCAGAATTCATAAAAAGTTCAATTTTATTTCTGTCCTTGCTTCTTACTGACTATGTGACTTTGGACAACTCCTTTAACTTATTTGGTCCTGTGTTACTTATCTCTAAAATAGAAATAAAAATACCTTCTTTGGAGCTCTTGTTTAAGTGAGTTTCTAAGTAAGAATCGAAGATCACCTTTATCATTAGGACATCTGAATTGGGAATGTAATATAAATGTGACCTGAGCCAAAATTGCTCTTTCATTCTAAAACTAGATCCAGTACTTTCTTTCTTTTTTTTTTGAGTTGGAGTCTCACTCTGTCACCCAGACTGGAGTGCAGTGGCCGCTCCCGGCCACCACAGCCTCGACCTGCTGGGCTCCAGCGATCCTTCCACCTCAGCCTTCCAAGTAGCCAGAATTACAGGCATGCACTACCACGGCTGGCTGATTTTTTTTATTGTAGAGATGAGGTCTCGCTACCCAGGCGGGTCTCGAACCCGCAGGCTCAGGCAATCCACTCACCTCAGCCTCCCAAAGATGCGGGATTACAGGCTGAGCCACCGAGCCCGGCTTGCATCAATGTTTATATGGATATTGGCCTGTCATTCAAAAACTTAAAAAAAAAATTAGTGTCTTTGTCTGGCTTTGGTATCAGGGTAATCTTGGCCTTATAGAATAAAGTAGGTAATGTTATCTTATTGTTAATATTTTGGAACAGTTTGAGAAGAATTGATGTCATAAATACTGTTTTAAAAATAGTGTTCACGGACAACTCACTGGGCTTATTATTGTATCATAGTTTTTACTGTGTAGTAAGTGATCCTCCTGATTGTAATGCTTGCTTTTAAAAATCAGAAATTTCACATGGTGCATAGCTATGTCCTTTAGATTGCTGCCAGGCAAGTTCTTCTTGTACCTGCACATTTCTAGATAACCAGGAGCTCAGCAAAGTTGTCAAATGTTTTTAAAGACTGATCCAATGAATAACATTAAAGCTATGACTTCTACAAAATATGTGACCAAGAAGGTGATGTTCACTGACCTGCTAGCCAATTTCTAGGAGCGTTCTAGTCAAATAGTATATTAAAGGAACAAAGATGAAAAAGGAACATATAATTTAGATACAGTGAAAGGAGAGAATGAGAGATGATGGAATGTAAAGAAGAGGTGGGGAAGGAGACACAATAGATGAAGCCGGCAAGTTACCTTCACTTATCTGCTACATAGCAGCCTTGTTTTTTTGGCCAACCAGCCCTTCAGGCCACTTAATACTAAAGCTGCTTGTACTGCACTAAGTGCAAAAACTTTTTAAAGACTATTTTTAAAATAGTGACTTGGACAATAGCAGAATCTATGTATAATTGTATTTTCTGTAGAAATACACCAATTATGCCTATTAGGAGTTTAATAAACTTGTTTTTGTTCTTATTCTATTCATATCTCTACTTTAAAATAGATATACTGGTCTGAAGAGGTGAATTTTATTACTGACTCATTTAACATAATCACAAAAGAAGTTATAGAAAAGAGTTTTAAGGAAAAATTAGACTTATTTCAGTGGTCTATTTTTCTTAAAGGATCTGTGTTTGTGGTTCTGGAGAATCTGGCTGTGCTGTGTGTGGATGTTGCAAGCCTTGTGTATGAGAGTTGGATGGTCAAGAGGCAAGACAAAGAGGAATTCTTGATGCAGTAAAAGAAATGATACCTTTAGATCTTCTTTTAGGTAATTTGATTGATTATACTAAACATGCTGTCCTCAATTCAGCAATTCAGATAATTTAAATAGTTTCTTTTAGATATATGTTAAAAATCTAAAAAAATAGTTAACATATATAGTACTGCTATATGTATACTGACAGTATGACATCATTTTAGGGATGAGATTATTTTTCCTTTTTTTACTAAAAATTTTTATAGTAAATATAATTTGTGTTTAGACAATGTTTTTGCTAGCTCTTTCTTTATTTTGTACAGTTCTGTGATAGCTATTCTATAACATATATGTTATTAATATTATTTTTTGGTCAATCATCTAGCTGTTCCAGTAGCTGGGGTTAACATTGAAGAACACCTTCAGTTGCGACAAGAGGAAAAATGGCAGCATGTAATGAGAAGACACAGATTAGAGGAAGGAAGAGGTAAGCTGTAACTACAGAGAAAAAAGTATACGAAAGTCCATTTTCCTACCATATATTAAGAACATTAAAAATAATTGAACTGATGACATACATTTAATTCAGTAGGGTGTTGATGTAAGTCAACCACATTAAGAATCGTGCCATGTATCTGATATCAATAACTATTAACGAATGGCAACATTTAAAGGAACATAAATTCTGAGAACTTGTCCTTCACCCACACTTTGGACTCAACTGTTTGACCATGGACCAAAATTCAGTTTAGTCTCTTTATTTCTGTCTTCTTAATCATTACGATCATTATCATTGGGGCATGGTCCCATTATGCCCAATCCAGTACATATTATGCTTTTATGTGTCCTTTTTTGGAAAAAGCTTATTCTGGTTATTCTGGTTATGTACAACAAGAATAAGATGGCAAGTCTTCAGGTTTTATTTGCAAAGATAGGTTTATTGTTTATCTTTTCCTCTTTATTTGTGATCTTTTTTTGGCTTAATAGTACATTTAACCATGATTATAATTGATATTTTAACATACATCTAAGAAGCAGAGATAAATACAAGTATTTGATATATGAGATGTCTATTTAACCATCATATGATATACATTTTTTCCCAGCAGATTTTTTGTTAATGTAAAATGGAATAAATAGTAAAATATATGGTATACATTGTAAATTCTAGTTTTATTAAATTTAAATTGTAAAACATATACTTGGAACACAAAGATTGTTCTTTATATCATCCAGTAAGCAATGTTGATTGATACAGTGAATATTTGCTATTAAATTTGGCTTTGCTTATACAAGTCATTTTCTTCAAAGGATATTTTAATATGATACACTGCCATTTCTTTATAATATGAGAAATTTGCATATTAAATATTCCTTTGAACATAGGATAGAGTTTAAGTTCTGAGTCTGACATATTATAATTAAGTGATGATTCTTTCTATGTTGATTTAGTTTGTCTAAGATTAGTTATCAGTAATCTCTTTACTACCTGTTTTTGCTTGCTCTGGAAATATTAGGTTGAGTCATATGAACTGACATACAAAATGCAGCAATGTTTCAACCAGTGTATGGTAAACCTTTTACCATGACATTTAATTACTTGCCTAATGCTGTGTATCTTGTAACTCTTTTTACTTTTAATAACAAAAGCTAGTCTACCCTAGGTATGGTGTATTTCTGCATATTGGAAATAAAGGAACATTGATTAGGCATAACTTGATGAATGCAGAATATTCTATTGCTGTTTATTTTAAAATTTGTCATAGACCTTTAAAATATTAATTATAAACTCTAACCATTTAAAGTACATTTAAATATTTAAATTATGTTATATCTGATTTTACAGATATAGACTTAGGTTCTAGGCAGTTGGTGTATATTTTGTGGCAAATAGTTTTCATTGGTAGGCCTAAATATATAGAAACACTACATTCAGATTACTGGTGCACAGAAACTTTGTCTTATCCTTATTTTTTGGTAGAATTCTTATACTTATCACCCTTTTTCATGTTTGTGAAAACTGACTAAGTAGTAAGTACCTTTTCTTGTTGAGTTGGGAAATCTTCATTATGGCCCTCAGTTTTATCAGTCTTTGCTTTGCATAATATTGAAATTAACTAAAATTTGTGCATATTGGAACCACATCCTCTTTTTGTACAGTCACCATAGTTACCATAGAATCATGCCAAGGGAGGGCACAGTTCCCATATCACTGTGCACAGAATTGTGCAAAGTGATGCCAGCTTGTATGTTTTGTTCATTTTATAAAAATGCTTTTGCCTTTAAGCAAGAATTCAAACCATTCATTTTTAAAAAGTCAAACTTTAGAGTCATTCAGTGATTTTGGAAATTCTTATGCTATATTCAATAATTTAAAAATAGTATTCTTATATGACACTGTTATGATCTTTATATTCCTTCTCAGCACTTCGTTACAGAAGTTTTCTAAGAAAATTGATTTTTTGTGAGAAAACAAAAATGAGAGCACAAGAGAATCCCACACTTACTTAGGGAAAAAAACTAGAACTTAGGTATTCTCTAAAGAGAAACAAAAGCATATACCCACATAAAGACTTATACATGAAGTATTACTTTATTTGTAACAGTCAAAACTTGGAATCACCCATATATCCACAGATAATGGATGAGTATACAAATTGTGGTATAGCTATACAATGAAATACTACTCTGCAATGAAAAGGAACTGTGGATACACACAACAGTATGGATGAATCTCAAAACAACTGTGCCAAGTGAAAGAAGTCAGAAAGTGTATGTACCATAGGATAATTCAGTTATATAACATTCTAGAAAATGCAAACTAGAAAGCAGATCAGTTGTTGACCAGAAAGGATGGGGGTAGCATCGGGAGGGAGGGATTACAAAGAGGCAGGATGTAGGCTTTTAGGGAAGGTGGATATGTTCATTATTGTAATTGTGGTGATGGTTTAATGAGTAAATATATATGTCAAAACTTTTCACATTTTTCCCCCTAAGTATGTGCAGGTCAGTAAGCTATGTTTAAAATTGCAACTGTTCGGTAAGTTATTTAATTACAGGTGAGATTGAAGAGTTATGAGTGACCGGACACAGTATTTTATGCCTGTAATCCCAGCACTTTGGGAGGCCGAAGTGAGAGGATTGCCTGAGCCCAGGGGTTCAAGAGCAGCCTGGGCAACTTGGTATGACTCCATCTCTACAATAAATCAAAAAATTAGCTAGGCATGGTGGCACATACCTGTAGTTCCAGCTACTTAGAAGACTGAAACAGGAGGCTTGCCTGAGCTCAGCAGGCTGAGACTGTGGTAACTGTGAGTATGGGCAATAGGATGAGACTCTGACTGAAATGAAATTAAATAAAGTGAAATGATGTAATGAGATGAAATGATGAAATGAGATGAAATGAGATGAGATGAGATGATGAGATGAAGTGAAATGATGAAATGAGATGAAATGATGAGATGAGATGAAATGACATGATGAGATGAAATGATGAAATGAGATGAGATGAGATGACGTGAGATGAAAGAAATGAAATAATGAAATGAAATGAGATGAAATGATGAAATGAGATGAGATGAAATGAAATGACATGATGAAATGAAATGATGAGATGAGATGAGATGATGAGATGAGATGACATGAGATGAAATGATGAAATGAAATAATGAAATGAAATGATGAAATTAAATTAAATTAAGAAATGAAATGAAATGAAATGATGAAATTAGATGAAATGATGAAATGAGATGAGATGAGATGAAATGATGAAATGAGATGAAATGATGAGATGAGATGAAATGAAATGATGAAATGAAATGATAAAATGAGATGAGATGAGATGAAATGATGAAATGAAATAATGAAATGAAATGATGAAATTAAATTGAATTAAATGAAGAAATGAAATGATGAAATGAGATGAAATGATGAGATGAGATGAGATGAAATGATGAAATGACATGAAATGAAATGATGAAATGAAATGAGATGAGATGATGAGATGAAATGATATGAGATGAAATAATGAAATGAAATAATGAAATGAAATGATGAAATTAAATTAAATTAAGAAATGAAATGAAATGATGAAATGAAATGAAATGATGAAATGAGATGAAATGATGAAATGAAATGAGTTGAGATGAGATGAGATGAAATGATGAAATGAGATGAAATGATGAGATGAGATGAAATGAAATGATGAAATGAAATGATAAAATGAGATGATGAGATGAGATGAAATGATGAAATGAAATGATGAAATTAAATGATGAAATTAAATTAAATCAAATGAAGAAATGAAATGAAATGAGATGAAATGATGAAATGAGATGAGATGAGATGATGAGATGAGATGAGAGGAGATGAAATGATGAAATTAGATGAAATGATGAGATGAGATGAAATGATGAAATGAAATGATGCAATGAAATGAGATGAGATGAGAAGAGATGAAATGATGAAATGAAATAATGAAATGACATGATGAAATTAAATTAAATTAAATGAAGAAATGAGATGAAATGAAATGAAATGAAATGATGAAAGATGAAATGATGAAATGAGATGAGATGAGAAGAGATGAGATGAGATGAAATGATAAGATGAGATGAGATGAAATGAAATGATGAAATGATGCAATGAAATGAGATGAGATGATGAGATGAGATGAGGTGAAATGATGAAATAATGAAATGAAATGATGAAATTAAATAAAGAAATGAAGTGAAGAAATGAAATGATGAAATGAAACGAAATGATGAAATGAAATGATTAAATGAGATGAAATGAGATGAAATAATGAGATGAGATGAGATGAAATGATGAGATGAGATGAGATGAAATGAAATGATGAAATGATGCAATGAAATGAGATGAGATGATGAGATGAGATGAGGTGAAATGATGAAATGATGAAATTAAATAAAGAAATGAAGTGAAGAAATGAAATGAAACGAAATGATGAAATGAAATGATTAAATGAGATGAAATGAGATGAAATAATGAGATGAGATGAAATGATGAGATGAGATGAGATGAAATGAAATGATGAAATGATGCAATGAAATGAGATGAGATGAGATGAAATGATGAAATGAACTGATGAAATGAAATGAAATGAAATGATGAAATGAAATGAAATGAGATGAAATGATGGGATGAGATGAGATGAAATGATGAAATGAAATGATGAGATGAAATGAGATGAGTTGAGATGAGATGAGTTGAGATGAAATGAAATGAAGAAATGAAATGAAGAAATGAAATGAAATGAAATGAAGAAATGAAATGAAATGATGAAATGAGATGAAATGATGAGATGAGGAGATGAGATAAGATGAAATGAGATGAAATGATGAAATGAAGAAATGAAATGAAATGAAATGATGAAATGAGATGCAATTATATGAAATGATGAGATGAGATGAAATGATGAAATGAAATGAGATGACATGACATGACATGAAATAGCTACCTCCTGATAATTGACTCCGGGAGAAGCGAACTTCGCCTGGGACTGAGAACCACACCCAGGAAAGTGAAGCTCCAGTGATGGGTCAGATATGGAGGGGCAGAAGGAGGGCGTGGAGCCAGACAAGGCCGGGGAACCAAGTGTGTCGGGGCCCTGGGGGTGGGGAGGCAGCGCTGTTAGCCAGAGAGGCTCGGAGAGGCCAGAGATGCTGAGGGAGCTCTTGGCGCAGGAAACCCCCATTGTTTGCTCCTCCAGGTGACCAGTTGCCTCAGTT
Source organism: Carlito syrichta (assembly GCF_000164805.1). NCBI lineage: Eukaryota > Metazoa > Chordata > Mammalia > Primates > Tarsiidae > Carlito > Carlito syrichta. Next base: position 5,837 of record NW_007232695.1, on the reverse strand, counting down.
GGAGGCCTGGGAAGTAGAGGCTTCTCTCCAGGACCTCCACCCCTTCACTGCTGCAGCATGACCCGGGCTCCCATCACCTTCTTAGGGCTCAGCAGGCCATGGGGCTCCCATCACCTTCTCAGGGTCCCTCACATCTAGCTGGGGAAGCAAGGCCTATACAGGCTCCATGTTTGTCCTGGTCTTTGAACCTACCCCAGGCTTGGTGATTATCTCCAAGTCATGGTTTCCCTTTCCCTCTGGCAGGTTCTATGTGCAACCTGTCCTGGCCGTGCCTTCAGTGTCGGGAGGAGCACGCCTCGCCTGGTGTTCACTCTTGAGCCAGACTGCCAGTTAGATTCCCAGTTCTGTTTCTTACCAACTGTGTGACCTGCCTAGGCCTCAACTTCCCCATCGGTAAAATGGGGTTCATTGGATTGTTATAAGGTTTAAGTGAGCTGACATGTAGACAAATGCCTTATTTCTTTGGTTATATATAAAATGAAATTCTGTCCTGCCCAATAAACATCAGGAACAGCTCTAAGGCCGGAGGTAGTGTGTTTGGGGGAGGGATCGCAGGATTATGGGATGGAGGGCGATCCAGCTGATAGCGGACAGCAGTGGGAGCTGCTTGCCTAGCCCTCTGGGGTTGAGGGTGGGGCCAGGGCCACTCCCAGCTCAGTTCTATGGCGTCAGGCACGTCAGGCCAGTTTGGCACCAAAAGCCTTCAGGGCTCTTCCTTTGTGTTCATGAGTTTCTGGCTGGAACACATGTCTTGATCCCCTAGAATCGCCCAGCACTGTGTCACTTGTATGTGCAGTTGCCTTTCCTTGGGGAGGCTGGCACCATGCAGTGATAAGTTCTCTGTCTCTCACTTTTTGTTTTCTTCTTCCTCTCCATCTAAAAAGGGAGAAGCAAAATGCCTGCCCAGGGCTAGCTTTTCGTCGAAGCTGAAGCAGCTTCCTCTCAAGCCTTCGTTAATGGAAAACAGCCAGTCCGTCCATTGGCGTCCCACATGGTCTCCTTGCACAGCTGTCAGAGCTTGGCCTATGCTACAGGTGAGGAAACTGAGGCTCAGAGGACAGAGGGCACTTATGCTGGGTCAGGGCACCTGTTGGAAAGACTTACCATCTGGGCTGGGCCTGGTGGCTCATGCCTGTAACCCCAGCACTTTGGGAGGCCAAGATGTGAGAATTGCTTGAGGTCAGAAGTTCGAGACCAGCCTGGGCAGCACAACAAATCCCTGTCTCTACAAAAAATAAAACAAACACAAGCATGGTGGTGCACACCTGTAGTCCCAGCTACTTGGGAAGCTTAGGCAGAGGGTTACTTGAGCCCAGGATGTCAAAGCTTCAGGGAGCTATGATCGTGCCTCTGCACTCCAGCCTGAGTGACAGAGTGAGACCCTGTCTCTTTTTGTTCTTTGTTGTTTTGAGTTGGAGTCTCACTCCATTGCCCAGGATGCAGTGCAGTGGCATGCTCACGGCCACCTCAGCCTCAACCTGCTGGGCTCAGGCAATCCTTCTGCCTTAGCCTTCCAAGTAGCTGGAACTACAGACACATGCTACCATGCCCGGCTAATTTTTTAAAATTATTATTTACTTATTATAGTGATGAGGTCTCGCCAAGTTGCCCAGGCTGTTCTTGAACCCATAGTTTCAGGAAATCCTCTCACCTCAGCCTCCCAAATTGCTGAGATTATAGGCTTGAGCCACTGTGCCCAGGGAGACCCTGTCCCTTAAAAAAAAATAAGTTCCCATGACATGTCACATATGCACAGTCTTTGTAAATTACAGAGGGTCTTCACATGTAGTCTCATTGGAGAGCATCACAAAACCCCCAAAGTTTAAAGTAGGGCAGCTATTACTATTATTCCTCATTGACGATGAGAAAACAGAGGCTTAGAAGATTACAGGTATTTCCACCAGTGGAAATAAATTAATCAGTTAAATTCAGCATTTATTGAGGAACTACTATGTGCCAGCTACTGTTCTAGTTCTTAGGGAACAAAAGAGAAGCAGAGATGGTCCTAACATTGAGACAGTATGGTGAATGCTTTGAGGGCTCTGGGACAGCACACAGGAAAGGAGTGTTGGGGCAGCTTCTTGGATGAGGTGACATCTGAACTGAGTCCCAAAGAATGGCTAGGAAGTGACCAGGTAAGTAGAGGTGAGATGAACACTTGGAGCTAAGAGACAAGGCTAGGCCAAGCACAAAAAGTGGTCCAAGGTGATGGGCAGAAGTCATGGTAGTTGGTTCTTACAGAACAGATGCTTAAAGCAGGCAAGAGAATGACCTCTTTGTGTGTAGTGCGTGTCATGCATGTGTGTGTGCGTGCATGTGCGGTAATGGTGATATGGTCTGTGGAACACACAGATGCTCTCTCACTCGTCAATGAAACCCAAGAGGCAGGGAACTGGGAGGAAAGATGTTTATTTCTGAATTCACAATTCAAGGAGACAAGCCAGTAGAGATACCGAGGTCAACTCAGCTCCTAGGGTTTTCCTATCTGTATTTATAAGCAGAAGCATTGAGGTTTGTTATAGATTAATACAAAATGACATGATTTACATAGCATTCTGGAAAATTCCAGTTACAATTATGTTTCATCAATTATAACATTCATTGTCTGCATATATTTGGTATCTATTACTGGGAGCCTGTAATTTAGTTTTATCAGTAACTCTAAGTAAAAGTGCTAGCGGAGGCCAGGCTCAGTGCCTCAGCCTGTAATCCCAGCACTTTGGGAGGCCGTTGTGAGGGGATTGATTGTGCCCACGGGTTCAAGAACAGCCTGAGCAACTTGGTGAGCCCTCATCTCCACAATACATCAAAAATTAGCCAGGTGCAGTAGCAAGTGCCTGTAATTCTGGCTACTTGGAAGGCTGAGGTGGAAGGATCACCGGAGCCAAGAGGGTTGATGCTGAGGTGGCCATGAGTGTGCCACAGCACTCCAGCCGGGGTGACAGAGTGAGACTCCAACTCAGAAAATAAATATGCTAGTGGAACTTAATATAAAGTGGAATATACACCATTAATCAAAGGGTACAACAAAATAAAAGTGTACTGGCTACGGTTACATGATTAACATAATTCTATTTCTAACTTTAACTATTGACCACAGGGATGAATAGCAACCTATTTCACTAGCTCTGTGGCTACAACCATGGGGTCTGTGACTCGTTCTGTTCCAGGGAGGGTCAGCACAGTCTTTTGATTCTAAGATGCAGGTGTATGCAGGGCCATAACCCTAAGCAATCCAACATTTTTAGTAGTAGAGGCCTACATTAAGAAGATCTCCTGGCCAAACTCGGTGGCTCAGTCTGTAATTCCAGCACTTTGGGAGGCCATGGTGAGTGGATTGCCGGAGCTCGGGTTCAAGACCAACCCGGGCAATTGGAGAGACCTTGTCTCTAGCATAAATTTTAAAAATTAACTGTGCATGGTAGCACATGCCTGTAGTTCTGGCTACTTGGAAGGCTGAAGCACAAGGATCCCAGAGCCCAGTGGGTCAATGCTGGGGTGGCCATGAGTGTGCCACTGCACTCTGCCTGGGCAACAGAGTGAGACTCCAATTCAAAAAAAAAAAAGAAAAAGAGGGTCTCTTCATCAGGGGCAGTATCAGATGTTTAGCAGATCCTGTTGATCAGAGTATGATCTATAAAATCTGACGACCTGGGTTCAAATCCTGCCTCCATAACTTTTAGTTATTTGACCTTAGAAACATTACAAAGTTTCCCTGTGCCTCAGAGCCCCTGTGAGTGGGGATGATGACAGTGCCTATTTGGTGGTGGCATTGTGACGACTGTATCAGGCAATACAGGGAAAGCCCTTCTAACAGTGCTCGGCATGGAGTGACACTAGGTGATATCTGCAGCCATTATTCAGCCAGGACTGTGGTTCACGCTCTCCAGATCCATTCCCCAAAGAACTCTTTGAGCATCTGATCCGGGAAAGAACCACAGGTTCACTGGGCTCGGGGTGCCGTCCATCATATTTGTTCTACAAATAAACCAAGAGCAAGGTATGGTCTTGGACTAGAAAGTGACCCTGAAGGTAGAGGACACAGAGAGTAAGAAAGGGCAGAGGTTGGTGGGAGGAAAGTCCATTCCAGACACATCCAGGACATGGCGCGTCCAGAGGGCATTTTTTAGGGGACGGGCTATTATGTGGAAGGGGACAAAGTTACCCCAATTGGCTCTGGCTCCAGAGGACAGAGAAGGGCAAAATGGGCAAGCAGACAGGAATTTCTGAATTAGCCACAGCAGTAGAGTGGGCTGCTCTAGGGGTGATGAGTGGGCCCCCCATCATTGTGCTTCCCGGCAGTGAGGGTTTCAAGCAGGGCCTGGAGAACTATCAGTCTTACCCCACAGTGGGTGACTGGGATAAATCTGAAGTTCCAATGAGCCACTGAGCTGGTGGCATGGTAGAACCAGAATTGCACAAGACAGGGAGAGGAGGAGCAAAGACCTGACTACCAGGAGATATGTATGAAGAGAGAGGCCTGGAACTGCCTGCAGCGGGGCCATTAATCTTCATCCCTTCAGATGCAAGCTTGCTCGTCACAGAAATGGAAAGGATGACTGATAGTTCTATTAGTCATCTTCATTTTAGTATAAATTAGATACACTAATCAGTGACTCCATAACAGCTGATTGATGATAGGAGAGGACAGATGATACCAAATAAGGAGAGAAAAGGACAGGGACAGTGAAGTGGGAAGAGCCCTGAGACACAGTTTATTCATCTTAATTTTGCCATGAAGTATCCCTGGCTACAACCTGGGAGGAGAGCAAGAAATACTCAGTGGTAAACTTCTGCAATCATTTATTCATTTCAGCACCCAACTACTGAGTGCCAACTATGTACCACATCATGTGCAGGGCACTAGGGACACTAGACGCAATCAGACACTGTCCAGCCCTCTCAGACTCCCAAGCTAGAGGAAGACAGACATGGAAGCCATGGCCTTGAGCCAACAGGACCAGTGCCATGCTAGAGGGGCTTGTCACACAGAGGATGACATCCCCCGTCAGCTACAACCCAGGCCTCTTCTTCAGAGCCAATCCTCACCCCAGGAGGACAAGGTTAATATGACACCCATTCCACAGAGAGCGAAAGAGAGGTCCAAAGAACTTGAGCAATCCCTTTGGGAGGTGGCAGAGTCAGGATTAGAGCCACACCTGACCTCTCTAGCTTGGGAGCCTGAGAGGGCTGGACAGTGTCCGACTGCATCTTGTGTCCCCAGTGCCCTGCACACGACGTGGTACATAGTTGGCGCTCAATAGTTGGGTGCTGAAATGCATAAATGATTTATTCATTTAAATCAGAAGTTTGCCACTGAGTATTTCTTCCTCTCCTCCCAGGTTGCAGTCAGGGATACTCCTTGGCAAAATTAAGATGGGTGAAGAACTGGGCCCCTTCTCTCAACTTAAGTGTTTCCCCAGGGCAGGGTCCCAGGGCATCCCCCAGCCCATGGGCCTCCCTGTCAACAGGTCAGCTTGCCTGCTGTCTGTTTTCCTTCTTTCCTGTGACCTTTCCAGGGCAAGGAAGACAGGCTGTCGCAGCGAGGACCTGCCTGGAGCCCCAGGCAGGTGAATAATTAGACTCTGAGAGAAGTCATCTGATTCAGGCCACCGGGGTCTCAGGAGGCCAGGCAGCATGGCTTCTGACCACGATGGAACCCCTGTGTATAGGCTGTAAACGTCCCTGACCATGAGAGGGCCTGGCTGCCTCCCAGGGCCTTTGGCGACGGGCGAGGGGCTCAGGCAGGGCTTATTCCGTGTCGGGTTGCTCCGTGACTCTGTGACTCGGTAAAGCTGCAGGGATGTGGGCAGGTGGGGTGGGGAGGTGTAGGGGAA
>NW_007232694.1:41740-62634 GCF_000164805.1 Carlito syrichta | reverse complement strand
TCCTGGACTGCAAAGGAAGGGAGGGCGAGAGGCACTGCCGGGCTGTCGGCTCCCTCTGAGTTGTTTGTGGGCTACACGGGTCTGCCTCTTGGAAGCGTCAGTCCATCAGAACGGCAGCACTAAAAAATACAAAGGAAGAAGACAGACACACAGTAGTGTTAGGAGCAAGCCAGAGTGGAGGAGGAAAAGCAGGGTAGAGGTGAAAATGGATGAATGTCCGGCTTAGGATATGACTCAGTATATTGCATTGGGTTTGCTGTTACGTACTGGCAAGACAGAGTCCGACTGTGGGTGTACGAAAGAATGCCAGCTGGCCTCAGGTCGATAACCCCTGAAACGGGATGACAGACACACAGCTTCACTTGACCTCTCTCTAAATATGTGTATGTGCATCCAACATTTCTGCAATCTATATTTAAAACCCAAAGGTCTTGACGAAAAGGTGAATACATACCTTGTTTGGTGAGGGAACCTTGATTTGTACCTATTGACTTGGAATAAATATGTTCTACGTTCTTGAACCTCTTCTCTCTGGGATTATTTTTCTATTATTCATGGACTCTTCCTTTCATGAAAAGCAACAGCAATAGTTTATTTAGGCTGCTTTATGGGGAGATTTTCTTTCTACTTAACTTTACAAAAATTTATATTTCAACAGTGTGAGGTCTGGCAGAGGGGAAGTTCCCCTTTTGTGGAATTTCCATATGCTCTATAGATGAGATGTTTGGTTGTAATTAGCTTTAATAACCAAATCACTACACTGGCCGCTATTTCATGAACTATTACTTGTCTTTCTTTCTGATTTTTATGCCAACCTTCCAATTCGTCTCACACAAACCACAAAGAATTGGGTGTCTGATATACTGCCCTCTTCTCCACTGATAATCTTATTTATACTCTGGCTGTGTTTAGCAAACATGAGGACAACTCCTACAGCCCCTACTTTTGTTCTGTTTCTTACCTTAGCAAGTCATCTTCAATAACTTTTAGCCATCAATTCATGCCATGACCTATATCTTTTATCACCCTTGACTAGCCTCTTACATGTAGTTAGCCACAAAGTGTATTCTTAATTAACACTTGTTAAGTAGAGAAGAGTCCCTGAATATCTTTTTTTCTCAATTGTTCTCACTTTTTTGCTTCTCATCATTGTTTATTTCATCGCTATAACTTAGCTCTAAACTCCACCAATTCAACCACGGTTGACCACATTCCCTCAACCCAATACAGATTAATTCCTCTTGTCTGCTTCTTACTTCTATCACAGATGGCCAGCATCACTGGGACAATAGCTCACAGACTATATTTAGGGGAAGCTTAAAAGGGAGAAACATACACAATTAAGACTAACCTGACACCACAGTCCAAAGTATGAAGTCCTTAGCTTTCTGATTTTCTAAATTTCTTCATCAATACATTAGACCCAAACTGAAAATGGACATTTTTTTTTTAGTTTTCTTGATGTTCAATAGATAATAGCTTACATTGCAAAACGAACGATTCTCCGCTTAATGCTTGTTTAATACAGGACCAGCTATTTTGCTTAGTCTTTGCTTTGTTGCCAACAGGTGGCAAAGACCTTGTTTCACTCTGAACACTATCCTTATCATTAAACGATTAATTCTAAGGGTAGAGTAATCAAGTGAAATAAACAAGAGGCTTATATTATTACAAAAGGCCAAGAGTCCACACAAAGAAAGCTTTGAATGACTTACCAGCAGATTTGATGGTTCCCATAATCTTTTTCAGTTACAGCCCTATCTTGGATAATTTTTACATTCAGTTTGAGAAAGATGTTTGAGACCTCATATGGCAAAGAGTAATGTAAATCCCCTCCTTTAATCATATCATCTGGCTAAGTTCTAGATTTAGCTGCCTAGCAACAAGAGACTCTCAGTTCTATGGAGCATGGCAGCCGGCTTAGTTTCCTTCCCAGTCTGGTTCCACTAAACCTTATTTCTAATAACTCTTCCATATGACTAAATCTGATTTCCTAACCCCCATCCCATATACACCCTACATACAGTATACTCATTTACCCTTTTGTACTTTGCTCATATTGTTGTCTTGCTCCCAGAGAATTCTCTCAACAATGCATCATACTGTGGAACACTTGAAATATGTCAGGTTCCAAAAGAAATTCAACCCTATTTAACACATTGTGTAAGGAATCCAGACATCAGAAATCATCTGTATCTTTCTTTTTCAAGGCAGTGAATAAGTCAGAGACACTTCATGTCTGCATATAAATGTACTTGTTCTTGAATTGTTGAGAACGTGTTGGTTTTAAAAAGACGAATAAAATAATGACATGGGAGGAAATTTCATAGGTAAATTGACTGGTTAGCAGTGTAAAAACGCCAATCTGGGATGACCCCATTGAGCAGGTTTGCTGGACGAAAGCAGTTTAGTGTTTCCTCCCCTTGAAAGTTGACCCGTGGGACAGACGTGGGGTCGGTAATATCGGCAAGCTTGATATCTGCCAGGTGTCTTTCCATGCCTCTCGGTTATCGTGAGTCAAACGATGCACCTCTGCCCCCATGGAACGTTCTCTCTCTCCTGCTTTTCTCAACAATTTGTTTCTTAAAACACCAAATTTGAGCGTGATGGGTTTAATTTCCGTATTCATTGGTAGGATTGCCTTTTTGCAGCAACACACAATCAGCGACTTAAAAATGGGAAAAAATATCGTCTGAAAATTCTGAAAGCTAGAAAGTCAATATCATGGCATCCTCATGGCCATACACCTTCTGAAGATGCTAGGGAAAGACAACTTTAGCTTCTTTCCCAGCTGCTGGTTGTTCCTTGGTTTGCGGCTGTGCAATTCTGCAAAACTACCTGAAGTCAGTTGGAGCCAACCCGGCCAACTGGAGTTTGGGCAGAACGAGTTTGTTGACAGCACAGCTCCGTTTCACAGCTTGTGGCATGCTTCGTACGAACTCCCCTGAAAGGTGCACATGTGGTTCACTGGGTAGCATGAAGAGATAACTGTGTGTGCCTGAGCACTTTGCAGACCTCCTGTTTCCTTCTGCTGGTCACCTACAAACTTGCAATAATAAATTTTTCTTCTCTCAATAACTGGATGTCATAGCATTGGCTTCTAGTGAATCTGGCATCGAGCTCCTTTGCTGAAAAACAATTCTGGTTTCCCAGATGAGATAAAGTCTGTCTGAGGCACTGTAGTCACTTTATCAGCACTGAGTAGCCACGCGGCCATTTTGTCTAGAGGCTCAGCTGTTGGACGCCTGCTTCTCCAATGCAGTGTTCCTGGCTCCCTTGGCACTGTTCTTTTTTTGGAAAATTAACAGCATCTGGATTAGATGTCTTTCTGGTGAGTACCTCATCAATATGTGCCTGCACCTTTAATTGTCTTTAATCTCATCATTAGTTGTGTGGGTTCGAGTTCCATTCTTGGTGCCTAAGACTGTGGGTTAGAGTCTCAACCTCATCTAGGATTTGTGTTTAAGTGACACCCTAAGGGGTTTCGTGTCAGGTTAGAGTCCCAAATCTGGTTTGAGTTGGAGTAATAAAGAATAAGGGCAATACTAAACAGCTACAAGCACTGAGATAATCTGATCTGGTTTTGGTTTTTGCTTGTCTATGTGTCTGCATTTTTGGTCCAGATGTGTAACGATATTTCACCTGACAGAGGTTAAAGACTTTGACAATGGAAAATAAATTATCCCAAACTTAAATAACATGGTACCAGACACCAAACCTCCAATCAGCATTATGGCGCTTTTCATGTATGTGCATACTTGCAAGTGTCTCCTTAGATGGGAAGCATTTACTTAGATGGGAAGAGATTTCACAGTCAAGTGGCCCAAATGGGAATCTAAACATGAAGGAATTCCAGGCTTTCTGGGTCTCTAGGTGGTCACACATCATGGCCTATTTTAGTGCATGTATTAAAATTGATGACCAAATTACATCAAGGAAAATACAAAGCTCAAATTGTTATTGTTAAAAAATTCTGCAACTAAAGAATTAATGTGTTAGTCACTTAAGGTCTTTGCCTCTCTATGTTTTCCTGCCTACTTTGAATCTGGTGACTTTTCTACTAATGTTGGATTAAAACTTACTTTTCATGGTATCATTAATTCAAGGTTACTTGGCTGAGCAAAAAAAGATGAAAGACATTCTTTAAAATCAAATAAAACTGACATGAAAATTGCTTTACTCATTGGGGAAAATTACGTTTAGGCACATAAACAAGTTCTAGGTTTGTCAGGAAAATAAGTTGGATAACTCTCTCGTTTACATATGTACATGTATTATGTTAAATATTATGTCTACAAACACCAAGTTAGCATATAAATAAATGACTACTCATAAGTTAAGTAAATAAGCCCTAATGCTTGTCAAGTTCATGTGACTTTAATAATCGTTAGTAAATAAAATAATGTTTAAATTATCAAGAAATGAAAAATAGAAATGTCTTTCAAAGTGTCATTATGCATTTTTACCTACATTTATTGGTTGCATAGTTTTATATTTACATCTGATAGATATTTTAGGATGTTAGAATTTGGCAAAAAGTTTACAAAACTATAATCCACACAAGACCTGAATGATCTGTGCTTATATGATTTTTTGATAAATAAAACTAATTTAATGTTGTCGACTTAATGAAAAAAACTAAATCTTCTGAGAAATCAGGAAAATATCCATGTATTTAACTTTAAAGTTCTTACTTAGGTAAACACTGATTTCCACAGGGTATAAATGGCTAACAAGAAAATAACTTAATATAATGACTAGCTTTGTCTAATGCCTCAGTTCTCATAAATAATCCAGGCAAACTGCTCAAAATAAATAATTGTAAATGGAATAAATGTCTTTAAAGTAATTTTTAATAAATTTTTGAAATTGTTAAGTTAAATTAATTGATATTCATTAACTATCTAGGCCATTTCCAAGTAATGAAATTTATGTTTATAGAAAAACATGTGCCTAAGAATTATAAAATAGTTCTCATCTATAAAGTACTCATAGATAATTCAAGGTTTCTTGATTTTTGAGTTTTCACTTACATTTAAGGTTACTAACAGTTAATATAGTAATTAACACATGTAACTAAAACTATGATACGAGAAAAAGCAATTTTATGTACAAAACAAATAATGGGGGTATGTTTTAGGTAAGAAGGAATATAAAAAAGCATGAGAATATAATTTTTGTTTAAGCAAATGTAATTTTGCTTAGTTTAAAGGTTTTTAAGGATATTTTAAAGAAGTAAAAAGAATGATAAATAAAACTGCATATAAGAAGTTGTAAATGGAAGAAGATGAATACTCTAAGAGTATGAAAGGTTTACAGAAAACTTATCTTGCGGTTGTAATTGCTTAATATTATGATAGAGTTGTTTATTAAAATTAGTTGTAAAATTAAAAGCACACTAATACAAAACTAAAAATTTTAATTAAAAGAACAAGTTGTTCTTAAAGTTCTTATTTGCTGTCAATGGCATTGCAAGCGATATTAGTTTTTAATCCTGAAATCTGATTCTTTTTCAAACTTCTCAGATTTATGTCTCAGAAGTTCAACTTTTGCTGTACCTTGTGCACATGATTTGCAGATCACACATCAGTGCCTTCTGCTCCTTTTCCCTTTGGAAAGTTATATATTTTGGCCAGGCTTGGATGATAACGCTGTTCATCAACTTTCTATAACTTTCTTCGTCACCTCCTATAACTTTCCACTCCAGGTCTTATTATGCTGTTATGGCATAATGCTAAACTATTTATCTTAAAGTTTTATAAAAGTTTTGTTTTCCCATGTTTCAGATGTAACATGGTTTTGTACTCTTGGCTTTTTGATATGTCTGAATAATTTCTTGTAGTCAACAAACTTCTTATGCTATCACTAAGAGTCATGTATCCTCCTGCTCAAGGTACTGGTTTTCCTGTTTACATTCCTTTATAATATAATGTTCATTCATGACCCTGGTCACATTCTTTTCACCTAATTAAATTGTAGCATTATCTTCATCAGGTTTGATTTTCAAGTTACCTAAATGGCTTTTCCATAAAGAAAAACCATCACACTACAAGAGTTTCTTTCTTTTCTTTCTTTCTTTCTTTCTTTCTTTCTTTCTTTCTTTCTTTTTTTTCTTCACCTATTGATGACTGGTCTGAAAATAAAGATTTTATGTTTTTGATCAATATGATTTTTAAATTTATTTTATTTTTCTTTCTGATTATTTGGGAAAACTGAACTTTAAAAGACTTAAGGTTTTTGCATCCATGTAGCTTTCTGTGTTGCTTTTCAGGTGTTTAGATTATCTAACTATAACTTCAAATGTTCTGTCATTCTGTTTTTATCTGATGTTTTGAGCTTTTTATTTCTTTAGCAAGATTTATTTGTTAAGACTGAGAGAAATTATCAGATCATAAACAATACTAGATCTTCTCTAAGTAATATTTATAAATGTTATTGATATCCATATTCTAAAAATTATAGAAATTTAAAAAAATCTAATATGCTATCAATCATAATTTTGATTATGCTAAATTTTTTCTAAAGTTGTATTTGTCTAGATATATTATTAATGTAAATATTCTTAAGATTGTATAAAGGTATGAAAGTCTGAGGGACCCTTCCTGGGGAAGAAATAGTCTCTTCACTAAATGATGAGAACTGGAACATCCATATGAGGAAGAATAAGTCTAGACCTTAAGCACATCCTATGCAAAAATTAATTCAAAATGAATGAAAAACCTAACATATTACTTGAAACTATAAAAATATTATAATAAAAAAAAAATAGGGGAAACACTTTAGGGCATTGGTTTGGGAAAACATTCTATGATAGTATCCCAAAAGCACAGGCAATGAAAACAACAATAGAAAATAGGATTATATCAAACCGAAATGCTTCTGCACAACAAAGGAAAAATGAAGGGAAAAAGGAAAAAGACAATCTATGGAAATGGGATAGTAGTTGCAAACTATTCCTTTAAAAGGGAATAATATCCAGAATATGTAAGGAATTCCAACATCTCAACAATTAAAAAAACAAGTAATCTGATTAAAAAATGAGCAAATAATCTGAGCAGGCATTTCTCAAAAAAAAAACCATACAGATGGTAAAGAAATATGAAAAAACACGCCACATCACTAACCATCAGAGAAATGTGAAAAATGCAGAATCACAGTGTGATATAATCTCACATCTCTCAGAATGGCTATTAGCAAAAAGAAAAACTAACATATGCTAGCAAGAATGCAGAGAAAATCATACTTTTATCCATTGCTGGAAGGAGTGTACACTAGCACAGTCAATGTAGAAAACAGTATGCTGTGTTCTCACAAAACCACAAATTGATTTGAGATCTAGCAATCTCATTACTGGGAATTTATCCTAAGGAATAAAAAAGTAAATCAAAGAGACATCTGGACTCTTATGTTTAGTGAAACATTATTCACAATCTCTTAGATATAGAATCAACCTATGTGTCCATTAACAGATAAATGGATAAAGAAAATGTGGTATATATATATATACAATGGAATTCTATTCAGCCATGAAAAAAATGAAGTTTTGTCATTCAAAGCAGCAGGCATAGAATGAAGAGACATTATGCCAAGTGAAATAAGCTAGGAACAGAAAGCTTAACACTGTATGTTCACACTTATAGTGGAAGTTAAAAAAGTTGATCTTAGAGAAGTAAAAAGTAGAACATAGGGTACTAGAAGTTAGGAAGAGAAGACGAGAGGCAGTGATTTGTTAAAGGTTAAAAAACTACAACCAGATAGGTGAAATAAGTTCTAGTGTACTACATTACAGTAGAAAAACTATAGTTAACGATAATAAATTCTATAGTCACAAATGATTAGAAGGAGAATATTGAATGTTCCCAACACAAATAAATAATAAATGTTGAGATAAAAGATATTCTAATTAACCTGATCTATTCACTATACATTATATATATCAAGATATCACTATATACTTCATAAACGTGTACAATTATTATGTGTCATTAAGAATATTCATCTCAAGACAAACAAAGAACATTTCAAAACTTATGGGTTTGAACAAAAGCAATGCTAAGAGAAAATTTTATAGTGATAAACACCTATTATAAAGAAGGATAAATATCTCAAATTTAAGAACTTTATACCTCAAGGAACCAGAAAAAGAATAAAAAGTCTAAAGTTAGCAAGTGGTGAAAAAAACGTTCCAGCAGAAATAAATAAAAGAAAACATATAAAAATCAATGAAGCCAAGAGTTTCTTTTTTCATAAAATAAACAAACTTTTATCTAGATTGGAAATAAAAGAAAAAATGACTGAAAATCAGAAGTAAAAGTAGAGGCATTATAGCTGATGTTATAGAAATAAAAAGGATCACAAGACACTAATATAAACAATTATATGCTAACAAATTGGATTACCTAGAATAAATGGATACATTTCTATAAGTATATAATCTGAAATGAACCATAAAGCAAGAAATAAATCTCTATACAAACCAGTAGCAAATAGGAGATTTAATAAGTAGTTAAAAACTCATAACAAAGAAATTTTAGAACAAGATTTCTTCACTAGTGAATTCTATCAAACATTTAAAGAATTAATGGCACTGCTTCTCAAATTCTTCCAAAAAATATAGAAGAAGAGGAAACACTTTCTAACTCATTTTATAAAACCATCATTTCTCTTATACCAAAGCCAAAAAAAGTACAAAAACAGAGAACAATAGGGCAATATCCTTGGTAAATCTAGATTCTGAACAAAATACTAGCAGACAAAACTCAACAGGTGATTAAAAGAATTGTATGCTATGATTCTGTGGAAATTATTCCTTGGATGCAAGGATGGTTTGTCTTATGCAGCCAATCAATGTGATACACTGCATCAACAAAATGAAGGATGAAAATTACATTATCATCCCTATAGACTCAGAAAAAGCATTTGACTGATTTTTAGCATTTTTTTATTACAAAAATCAATAAACGATATGTAGAAGTAATTTACCTCAACATAATAAAAGCCACATATGAAAAGCCCACAGCTAACATTATATTTAATGATGAAAAACCGAAGCTTTTCTACTAAGAACAGGAAAAAGGCAAGGAAATTCACTCTCGTCAATTCCATTCAACATAGTAATCGAAGTCCTAGCCAGATCAGTTAGGCAAACAGACAAATAATAATAAAATAACAAAAGCCATTGAAATCAGATAGGAAGAAGTAAGATTATATGTTCTCAGAATGCCTGATTATATATTTAGAAAACCTAAGGACTCAGTAACAACAAAACACTTCTAGAAGCACTAAATGAATTCATTAAAGTTGCAAATACAAAAGCAATCTGCAAATGTCAATGGCTTTTCCATACGCTGAGAAAGAACTATCTGAAAGCCAATTAAGGAACACCCTATTTACAATAGAATCAAAGTAAATAAAATTTTTAGGAACATACTCAACTAAAAAGGTAAAAATTTTGTGTGCTGAAAACTACAAAACCATTGATGAAGGAATGTAAAGTAGATACATATAAATGAAAAAATATCTCATGTTCATGTGTTATATTTAATATTTTTAAAATGTCTATACTACCCAAGTGATCTTCATAAAATTCCAGTGGCATTTTTTAATAGAACTAAAAAAAATTCTAAAATATGTATGAAACCACAAACTGACAAAGCAATTTTGAGTGAAAAGGACAAAGCTGAAGGTATCACATTTTCTGATTTCAAAATATATTGCAAAGATATTGTAATTATATCAGTATGGTGGCAACATAAAGCAGACATATTAGCCAGTGGAACAAAATGGAGAGTCCAGAAATAAGCCCACACATTAGTCATGTGAGTTTCAAGAAAAAAAAAATGCCAAAAACACACAATAAGAAAATACAGTCTTTTCAACAAATGGTGTTTAGAAAACTGGATCTCCACATGCAAAAGACTGATATTGGATGCTTATCTTACACCATACACACAGTCAACTCAACATAGATTAAAGACATAAATGTAAAATGTAAACCTAAAATGTAAAAACGGTTAAACTACTAAAAGGAAACAGAAGAAAATCTTTCTGACATTGGTCAAGGAAATAATTTCTTGGATATGACACCAAAATCACAGTCAATAAAAGGAAAGTCACACAAGATTGATTACATCAATCTACAAAGTTTCTGCACAGAAAACAATCAATAGAGTGAAAAGGCAGTCTATGGAATGGGGGAAAATATTTATAATTCATAAACGTGATAAGGAGTTAATATCTAAAACACATTTCTAAGGAACATATGCAACATGTTTGCAAAAACCAACTCAATTAAAAAGTGCACAATGGGCCTGAATAGGTATTTCTCCAAAGAAGGCATACAAAAAGGCCAGCAGATACATGAAAAGATTTTGCAAATTAAAAATCATCAGAAAAATGGAAATCAGAACCACAATGAATTATCACCTCAAATGTGTTAGGATAGCCCTTACAGAACAGGAGGGAAAGAAAAAAAAAAACAATAGCCAGAACAATCGTCAGCAAAAAAAAAAAAAACCAAGCAGGCGGTGTCACATTACCAGACTTCAAACTTTACTATAAAGCTACAATCATCAAAACAGCTTCGTACTGGTATTGGAACAGGCATATAGATCAATGGATATTGACTATCGTTAATCCCACCATCCCACCTCCCTTCCCCCCTCCACAGTTTTCCACCACTGTCAGGCTTTTTTTTTATAGTATTACGGTGGATGTTCAAGGTCCACTATATGAGTGAGAACACGTGATACTCAGTTTCTTGTTTCTGTGAGAGATCACTCAGTATTATTGACTCTAGTTCCATCCAGGTTGCTGCAAAATTCATGATTTTGTTCTTTTTTATGGCTGCATAGTATTCCATCGTGTATATGTACCACATTTTCTTAATCTAGTCCTCTTTTGATGGACAGCATGGTTGGTTCCAGGTTCTTGCTACTGTGAACAATGCTGCGATAAACATTCGTGTGCAGGTATCTTTTTTATAGAGTGATTTGAGTTCTTCAGGATATATTCCCAGTAGGGGGATTGCGGGGTCATATGGTAGGTCAATATTTAGAGCTTTTAGGAATCACCATACTGTTTTCCACAGAGGTTGTACTACTTTGCACTCCCACCAACAGTGTAAAAGTGTATTCTTTTTGCCACACCTTCTCCAGTAACTGTTATTTTTTGAGTTATTGATAATTGCCATTCTGATTGGAGTTAGGTGGTATCTCAGTGTGGTTTTGATTTGCATCTCCCTGATGATTAGTCAGGTTGAACATTACTTCGTGGGTCTGTTGGCTGCTCAGATGTCTTCCTTTGTGAAGTGTCTGTTCATATCTTTTGCCCATTTTATAACGGGGTTGTTTGTTTTTTTCTTTTCAGCACATTTGAGTTCCTTGTAGATCAAAGATGTTAAGTCTTTGTCAGACTTGGAGTAGGCAAATACTTTTTCCCTGTCTGTATGTAGTCTCCCTGCTCTCTTGATGGTTTCTTTGGCTTTGCAAAAGCTTGTCAGTTTAATGAGGTCCCACTTGTCTATATTTTCTCTTATGGTCTGTGGGTTTCGGGTTTTGTTCAGGAATTGAATGCCACTTCCGATTTCCATGAGGGTATGTCCTTCATTTTCTAAGGTTCTTATGGTTTGAGGTTTTACATTTAGGTCTCTGATCCATTTGGAGTTAACCTTTGTGCATGGGGATAGATAGGGGTCCTGTTTCAATCTTCTCCATGTGGTCAGCCAGTTTTCCCAGCACCATTTACTGAACAGGTTCTCCTCTCCCCAGTGGTAGGTGGTGGAGGCTTTGTCAAAGATGAGTTGGTTGAGAAATTGAGGTTTTGCTTCTGGAATCTCATTTCTATTCCATTGATCTATATGCCTGTTCCAATACCAGTACGAAGCTGTTTTGATGATTGTAGCTTTATAGTAAAGTTTGAAGTCTGGTAATGTGACACCGCCTGCTTGGTTTTTTTTTTTTTTTTTTTTTTTTGCTGACGATTGTTCTGGCTATTCGTTTGTGTTTCCATATGAATTCCTGTGTTATTTTTTCTAGGTCTGAGAAGAATGTTGCTGGTAATTTGATGGGTATTGTATTGAATTTGTAGATTGCTTAGGTAAGATGGACATCTTCACAATGTTGATTCTTCCACCCATGAGCATGGGATATTTTTCCACTTGTTTGTGTCATCTTTGATTTCTTTCAGCAGAGTTTTATAGTTTTCGTTGTAAAGGTCTTTTACATTTCTGGTTAGGAAGATTCCAAGGTATTTCCTTTTTTTGGTGGCTATTGTGAATGGAATTGTGCTTTTTATTTGGGTTTCTGTTTGTTTATTATTGGTGTAAAGAAATGCGATTCTCTTTTGCACATTTATTTTATATCCTGAGACTTTGCCAAAGGCCTTTATCAGTGTAAGGAGGTTTTTGACAGATTCTCTTGGGTTTTCAAGGTACACAATCATGTCATCTGTGAAGAGAGATAACTTGACTTCCTCTTTTCCTATTTGAATACCTCCGATTGCCTTCTCTCCTCTGATTGCTTTAGCCAGGACTTCCACTACTATATTGAACAGGAGGGGTGTGAGTGGGCATCCTTGTCTTGTTCCAGTTTTCAGGGTAAAAGGTTCCAATTTTTGTCCATTTAGCAGTATGCTGGCTGTGGGTTTCTCATAGATGCCTTTTACTATTTTGAGTTATCTTCCCTGTATGCCTAGCTGTACGAGGGTTTTTATCAAGAAGGGGTGCTGGATTTTATCAAAAGCTTTTTCTGCATCCAGTGATATAATCATGTGGTTTTTGTTTTGACATCTGTTGATGTATTTAATTACATTTATGGTTTTATGAATGCGGAACCAGCTTTGCATCCCAGGGATGAAGCCTACTTGGTCATGATGGATGATTTTTGAGATGTGTTGCTGAATCCGGTTTGCTAGGTTCTTGTTGAGAATTTTAGCATCTATGTTCATCAATGATATTGGCCTGTAGTTCTCTTTGTTTGTTGGGTCTTTACCTGGTTTGGGTATCAGTGTGATGCTAGCTTCATAAAATGATTTGGGAGAATTCCATCTTTCTCAATCACCTGGAATACCTTCAGTAAGATTGGTATCAGCTCCTCCTTAAATGTCTTGTAGAATTCTGCTGGAAAGCCATCTGGACCCGGGCTTTTTTTTGTAGGTAGTATTCTTATTACATAGTCAATTTCCTCGATTGTGTTGTTCTATTTAGAGTCTCAATTTCTTCTTGTTTCAACCTAGGCAGGTTGTGTGATGTCAGAAAGTCCTCCATTTCCTTAAGGTTTTCAAGTTTGTTTCCATACAAGTTACGTAGTAGTCTCTAATGATCTTTTGTATTTCTTCAGGGTCAGGTGTGACTTCATCTTTTGTGTTTCTGATTGTGTTTATTTGGGCTTTTTCTCTCTTTTTCTTGGTCAGTCTCGCTAGGGGACCATCAATCTTGTTTATCCTTTCTAAGAACCAGCTTTTTGTTTCACTGATTTTTTGTCTTCTGTGTCCTGGATTTGGGCTTTTATTTTGGTGATCTGGATTCTTCTGCTGAAATTAGGGTTTTGGTGGTCTTGCTTTTCCAGCTTTCTTAGGTGGCTTGTTAGTGTATTAATTTGTGATCATTCCATTTTCTTCATGTGCGTTTGTAGGGATATAAATTCTCCTCTTACTGCAGTTTTCATGGCATCCCAAAGATTTTGGTAAGATGTTTCTTTATTTTTATTTGTTTCCAGGTATTTTTTAACCTCGTTTTGATGTCATTGTTGACTCAGGAGTTGTTTAACATCATGCTGTTTAGTGTCCATGTCTTTGCGGGTTTTGGGGTACCTTGTTGGTGTTAATGTTTATTTTTATTCCACTGTGGTCCAAGAAGGGACGTGGTAAAATTTCTATCCTTTTAACTTTGATAATACTTGGTTTATGGCCAAGTATGCGGTCGATCTTAGAATACGTTCTATGTGGTGATGAATAGAATGTATATTCTGTGGTCTTTGGATGGAGTGTTCTGTAGGCATCAATTAAGTCCATTTGGTCAAATGTGACATTGAGATTTTGGATCTCATTGCTGATTTTTTGTCTTGATGATCTGTGCAGGGTTGTGAGTGGGGTATTGAATTCCCCAGCTATGATGGTGTTGGAGTTGATATCCTTTTTTAGTTTTCCCAGAAGCTGCTTTATGAAAGTTGGTGCTCCTATGTTCAGTGTATATATGTTTAGGATGGATATTTCTTGTTGATGGATGGAAACTTTTATCATTATGCAGTGGCCTTCTGTATCTTTTTTGATTTTTGATAGCTTAAAGGGTATTTTGTCTGAGATTAAGATCGCGACTCCTCCTTTCTTTTGTGTTCCGTTCACCTGAAAATTTATTTGACATCCTCTTACTTTGAGTCTGTGAGTGTCGTTTCTAGTGAGGTGAGTCTCTTGAAGGCAATAAATTGTCGCCTGGTGATATTTTATCCATTTTTCCATTCTATGTCTTTTCAGTGGTGCATTTAGTCTGTTCACATTCAAGCTAATTATTGAAATGTGAGAGTTGATCCCTATCATAATGATCTTTCAGAGTTGTTGTTCCTTCTGTTTGTGTGTTGTCTTTCTTTGGGTGTTGCAGTTGGTTCATGTGTGTTTTTAATCTTTTGCCTGTACTCTTGCGAAGAACGTTGTTGTTCTTTTAGCCTTCTCTTCTGTGTTCAAAACTTTCTTCAGTGTTTCTTGTAGAGGTGGTCTGGGGGCAGCGTAGGTTCTTAGGGGTTGGATATCTGGGAAAGATTTCAATTCTTCCTCACTGATGAAACTTAGCTTGGCTGGGTAATGATTATCAGTTGAAATTGTTTATCTTTTAGAACTTTGAAGATAGGGCTCCAAGCTCTCATAGACTGGAGGGTTTCTGTAGATAAATCTGCTGCTATTCTAATTGGTCTTCCCTGGTAGGTAGTCTGACCTTTTTCTCTTGCTGCTTTTAGGATTTTTTCTTTTATGGCTACTTTGTTTAGGCATATTATTATGTGTCTGGGAGTTGGTCTTCTCATTTGTTGTCTTGCAGGGGTTCTCTGAATCTCTTGTGTTTGAATTTTTGCATCACTGATGAGATGCGGGAGGTTTTCTTGAATGATTTCATGAAATGTTTGTTCCAGTGTGGCCTCTGTTTCTCTCTCTTCCTCAGGAAGGCCAATTACTCTTAGGTTCGGTCTCTTGAAGTAATCATTCATTTCTTAAGGTTTTCTTCAGTCTTTTTGAGTTTCTTTTCCATGTTTTTGACAGTTTTGGTTAGTTCTGTGTTTTGGTTTTCAAGCTCTGAGATTCCTTCTTCTGCTTGGCTAATTCTGCTTTCCATGCTTATTAGTTTGTTATTTATTTCCACCACAGTATTCTTTGCTGCTGTTATTTCTGACATCAGCTCCTTCCTATTTTCCTCTTGTCTCTCTTTGATTTTTTAAAAAAATCTTTCTATTAATTTCTTGATTTCTGGGTTTCTTTCATGTGACCAGTCATTCTGGGGGCTCTTCATTGTTTGTGTTCCGAAGTCTGTTTTCTCAGTGTCAGACCCCCCAGGGGTGTGTGTGAGACCTATATTCTGCTTTGGTTTTTATCATTTGTGCGTTTTTTGTTGTTGTTGTTTTTCCCCCTTCCCTACTTTTTCCTTCTCTCCATGTCACCGTCTTCTTTAATTCTGTTATTCAGGGGTGGAGGGGTTGTTTTTACTTCTGTTTGTTCATTCTCCTATTCTTCTTTATGTTTGCCCTCTTACTTTGTTCAATTCTGAAGTTGCGCTGTAGGTTGGGGGTGGTCCTTTTTGCAGTTTTGAGATTTACTCAAGGGGGAGCTGTGATTCACAATCTATCTGCAGGTCCTGGTATCCACCGGCAGGTGTATGAATAGTCTGAAACCCACTTCCCACTGCCTTGGAATCCGTCCATTCAGTGGGGTTGTAGGTTTACTCCCTGAAATAAAATGCAGTTAACAGAGGGAAGAGAATGGAGCAGGCAGTGGGGGGAAGAGGAGGGTGGAGAGAGAGAGGAGTAAGGGTGAAAACAGAGGAGTGTACCAACAAATGGAGAGAGAGACAAAAGTTGAAACATATAAAAGCAATAGACCACGGCTACAAACTAGCCAACTCCCATACACAACAAACTAAAACATACAATGTTGCTAACATACAAGCTCACCAGCCTCCTTATTGGTGTGCTATTCCTCTTTACAAAGATGTCATTTCCAGAGAGAAGAAAAGAAGGGAAAGAAGGAGGAAAAAAAGAGAGGGGGAACAAAACAGGAGGATAGAGTCAAGTCAGTCGACTGACAGAACCAATCGAGCACACTCTGAGACTTTTTGTTGAAGTCGAATGTCCTTTCAGCTCTGGTTTCTAACTGTCTTTTCAGGCTGGTAGGTTTGTTCACAATTAGGATCAGTTGCCCCTGGCCTGTTGTGAAGGGCAGTTCGGTTCACAGCTGCCCTGTTCACCCCTTAGCTCTGGCCTGTGTCTGTCAGGCTTCCATTTTTCCCCTTTCAGTGTTGTTACCTTGAATCGCCACCAAGTGGTGTCTTCCCTCGCTCCAGATGGTCTTTATCTCAGCTGCTCGGCCGCCCCCAAGGGGAGGGCAATGCCGCCTCAAGGCACACGGGAGGAGACCCACGGCCAGGCAGGACGTCTCGGTGGTAGTAGACCTCCGCTGATCCTGCGGGCAGCGGCTCCGAGGTCTGAAGCCGTGGATTGCCTCAGGCATGGGCGTGTGATGTGCAATGGCCGCCTGGCCTCGGAGGAGGTGGCGGCCACAGCTCGCCCCAGGCCCCGGTGGTGCGCTGCGGAATGGCCGCTGGCCGCGGTGGCAGCGGTGGCAGCGGCAGCCACAGTAGCTTCCCAGACCGTGGTGATGCCCCAGCGAAGTCCACGGCCCAGCTCTGTGTGAAGAGCAGGCTGCCGACCATAGGATCCACAGCCCCAGGGAGAGATCCAGAATCTCGAGTTTGTTTTGTTTAATCTGTATGTACAGTAATTATTAGTTTATGTGAACTAGTAGGAATAATTACTGCCCTGAAATTCCTAGAAAATCAATAGTTGAATGTACTAATTTTCTCTAGAAATAGAAAAGATATTCAATTTTTTTTTTTTTTTTGAGTTGGAGTCGCACTCTGTCGCCCAGACTGGAGTGCAGTGGCCGCTCCCAGCCACCGCAGCCTCGACCTGCTGGGCTCCGGCGATCCTTCCGCCTCAGCCTTCCAAGTAGCCAGTTTTCCCAGCACTGCTTGCTAAATATGGTCTCCTTTCCCCTAGTGTTCGTTTTTGATGCTTTTGTCAGAAATGAGTTAGTTAAAGGACCAAGGTTTTACTTTTGGTTTCTCTGTGCTCCATTGGCCTGTGTCTATTCCTGTGCCAATCCCACGCTGTCTTGGTTACTGTAGCCTTGTCACAGGTTTAAAGTCTAAAAATGTGATGCCTCCAGCTTTGTTCCTTTTCCCGAGATTGCTTTGATTATTCTGGCTCTTTTTTTGGCCTCCATATGGATTTCTGTATTGTTTTTTTCTAGATCTGTGAAAAATAATGTTTGCAATTTGGTAGGGTTTGCATTGAATCTGTAGGTTGCCTTGGGTAGGATGGAAATCTTGATGATTTAGATTCTTCACATCCATGAGCATGAGATGCTTTCCCTTTTCTTTGTATCATCCTTGATTTCTTTGAGCAGTGTTTTGTTGTTTTAATTGTAAAGGTTTTTCACTTCTTTGGTTAACTGGATGCCAAGGTATATCGTCTCTCTGTGTGTGTGTGTGTGTGTGTGTGTGTGTGTGTGTGTGTGTGTGTCTGTTGCGAATGTAATTGTGCTTTTTAGTTTTGGATCTCAGTCTGCTTGTTGTTGTCATATAGAAATGCAACTGTCTTCTGCACATTGATTTTGCAACCCAAGACTTTAGTGATGTCATTTCTCAGTGCAAGAAGGTGTTTGACAGATTCTCTGGGGTTTTCTAGGTATAGAATCATATTATCTGCAAAGAGCGCTAATTTAACTTCCTCTTTTAATATTTGGATACCTTTAATCTCTTTCTCCTGCCTGATTGCTCTGGCTAGGAATTCAAGTACTGTGTTAAATAGTGAGAGTGGGTCATCAACAAGGGAACCTGCACAATGAATATTTATATGCCTAACCCTTAACTGTACCTCACAACTTTAAAATATAAAATATATATATATAAAATAGAGTGGGAATCTTTGTCTTGTTCCAGTTCTTAGGGGGCATGTTTTCAGCTTCTGCCCATTAAGTATGATGATGGCTGCAGTTTTGTCGTAGATGGCTCTTGTTATTTTGAGGATTATTCCTTCAATGCTAAGGTGTTCAAAGGTTTTTATCAAGATGGGATGTTGGATTTTATCAAATGCTTTTTCTGCATCTAATGAGATAATCATCTGCTTCTTGGTTTCACATCTATTAATATAATGAATTACATTTATAGACTTATGAATGTTGAATCAGCCCTGCATCCTGGGAATAGTCCCACTTGGTCATGATGAATGATACTTGAAATGTGTTGTTGGATATGCTTTGCTATAGTCTTGTTGAGAATGTTTGCATCTATGTTCACGAGGGAAATTGGCTTGTACTTCTCTTTTCTTGTTGGTTCTATGGCAGTTTTGTGTATTAGGATGATATTAGCTTCGTAGAATGAGCTAGGGAGAATGCCTTTCTTCTCAACTCCCTGGAATTCTCTCTCTCCTTATTTTATTTTATTATAGAGGTGGGGATACAAGTGAGGATTAACTACATAAGTAGGCCGCATGCAGGTGAAGTTTGGGCTTGTAATTGGGTAGGATTGACATCAGTTCTTCCTTCAAGTTCTTGTTGATTTCAGCTGAGAAACCAACTGGCCCAGGGTTTTTTTTTTCTTTTTTGGCAGAGAAGTTTCTTATAACTGAGTCCATTTCTTGGATTGTTATTGGCCTGTTTAGAATTTCAATTTCTTCCTGTTTCAACCTTGGAAGATTGTGCGATGTCAGAAATCCCTCAATTTCCTTTAGATTTTCTAGTTTATTTGCGCACACATGTTTGTAGTAATCTATGGTAATGTTTTGAATTTCTTCAGGGTCAGTTGTGACATCACCTTTTTTTTTTTTTTGAGTTGGAACCTTACTCCATCACCCAGACTGGAGTGGAGTGGCTACTCCTGGCCACCGCAGCCTCGACACGCTGGGCTCCAGTGATCCTTCTGCCTCATCCTTCCATGTAGCTGGAACTACACATGCGCGCTACCACGCCCAGCTAAATTTTATTTATTTTAGAAATAAGGTCTCGCCAAGTTACCCAGGTGGTTCTCAAACCTGCAGGCTCAGGCAATCCACTCACCTCAGCCACCCAAAGGTGCGGGATTACTTTCTCATTTCTAATAGTATTTCTTTGAACTTTCTCTCTCTCTCATTTTTTTTTTTTTTTTTTTGGTCATTCTGACCCGGCATCTCTCAATCTTATTTATCCTTTCAAAGAACCTTTTAAATTTTTTCTATGTTTTTTTTTGGATTCTAGTTTATGCAGTTGTGAGTGTATTATAGTAATTTGAATTTTTTCTTCTTTTTTTTATTATGAAGTTGTGTGGTACAGTTAAGGGTTAGGTATACTATTGCATTTCATTCAGGCACCCTCCTGATATGGAGTCTCTCCCTGTTCCCAGACAGATATTTGCTACTGTTATTCCCATCTCCCCCCCCCCATAGTTTCCCAGCACTGTCAGTCATTTTCTTATAGTGTTGCATTGGATGTTTAAGGTCCATTATATGAGTGAGAACATGTGATACTCGATCTTTGTTTCTGTGAGAGGTCACTCAGTATTATAGACTCTAGTTCCATCCAGGTTGCTGCGAAATTCATGGTTTGGTTCTTTTTTATGGCTGTGTAGTATTCCATTGTGTATATGTACCACATTTTTTTAATCCAGTTCTCTTTTGACGGGCAGCATGGTTGTTTCTAGGTTCTTGCTATTGTGAACAACGCTGCGACAAATATGCGTGTGCAGGTATCTTTTTTATAGAGTGATTTGTGTTCTTCAGGATATATTCCCAGTAGGGGGATTGTGGGGTCATATGGGAGGTAGGTATTTAGAGCTTTTAGGAATCGCCACACTGCTTTCCACAGAGGTTGCACTAGTTTACACTCCCACCAACAGTGTAGAAGTGTTCCCTTTTCACCCCACCCTCTCCAGCAGCTGTTATTTTTTGACTTGTTGATAATTGCCATTCTGACTGGGGTTAGGTGGTATCTCAGTGTGGTTTTGATTTGCATCTCCCTGATGATTAGTGAGGTTGAACATTTCTTCATGTGTTTGTTGGCTGCTCAGATGTCTCCCTTTGTGAAGGGTCTGTTCATATCTTTGGCCCATTTTATAATGGGGTTGTTTGTTTTTTTTTTCTTTTCAGCATGTTTGAGTTCCTTGTAGATCAAGGATGTGAAGCCTTTGTCAGACCTGGTGTTGGCAAATATATTTCCCAGTCTATAGCCAGTCTCCCTGCTCTCTTTATGGTTCCTTTGGCTTTGCAGAAGCTTGTCAGTTTAATGAGGTCCCACTTGTCTATCTTCTCTCTTATAAGCTGTGCGTTTTGGGTTTTGTTCAGGAATTGGATGCCAGTTGTGATTTGCATGAGGGTATTTCCTTCATTTTCTAAGGTTCTTATGGTTTGAGGTTTTACATTTAGGTCTATGATCCATTTGGATTGATTTGGATCCATTTGGATCCATTTAGGTCTCTGATCCATTTAACCTTTGTGCATGGGGATAGACAGAGGTCCTGTTTCAATCTTCTGCATGTGGTCAGCCAGTTTTCCCAGCACCATTTACTGAATAGGTTCTCCTCTCCCCAGTGGTAGGTGGTGGAGTGTTTGTCAAAGATGAGTTGGTTGAGAAATTGAGGTTTTGCTTCTGGATTCTCTATTCTATCC
>NW_007232694.1:41117-41720 GCF_000164805.1 Carlito syrichta | reverse complement strand
AAGGTTCTTATGGTTTGAGGTTTTACATTTAGGTCTCTGATCCATTTGGAATTAACCTTTGTGCATGGGGATAGATAGGGGTCCTGTTTCAGTCTTTTGCATGTGGTCAGCCAGTTTTCCCAGCACCATTTACTGAATAGGTTCTCCTCTCCCCAGTGGTAGGTGGTGGAGTGTTTGTCAAAGATGAGTTGGTTGAGAAATTGAGGTTTTGCTTCTGGAATCTCAATTCTATTCCATTGATCTATATGCCTGTTCCTATACCAATACCAAACTGTTTTGATGATTGTAGCTTTATAGTAAAGTTTGAAGTCTGGTAATGTGATACCATCTCCTTTGTTTTTTTTTTTTTTTTTTGCTGAGGATTGTTCTGGCTATTCTTGGACGTTTGTGTTTCCATATGAACTCCTGTGCTGTTTTTTTCTAGGTCTGAGAAGATTGTTGCTGGTAATTTGATGGGTATTGCATTGAATTTGTAGATTGCCTTAGGTAAGATGGACATCTTCACAATGTTGATTCTTCCAATCCATGAGCATGGGATATTTTTCCACTTGTTTGTGTCAACTTTGATTTCTTTGAGCAGTGTTTTGTAGATTTCCTTGTAAA
>NW_007232694.1:0-41097 GCF_000164805.1 Carlito syrichta | reverse complement strand
TCTCTCTCTGATTGCTCGAGCAGGACTTCCAATACTATGTTGAACAGGAGGGTTGAGAGTGGACATCCTTGTCTTGTTTCCAGTTTTCAGGGGAAATGATTCTAATTTTTGTCCATTTAGGAGTATGCTGGCTGTGGGTTTCTCATAGATAGCTTTTACTATTTTGAGGTATGTTCCCTGTATGCCTAGATGTTCAACGGTTTTTATCAAGGAGGGGTGCTGGGTTTTATCAAAAGTTTTTTTCTTCATCTAATGATATAATCATGTGGTTTTTGTTTTGACATCTGTCGTTGTATTTAATTACATTTATGGTTTTACGAATGTTGAACCAGCCTTGCATCCCAGGAATGAAGCCTACTTGGTCATGATGGATGATTTTTGAGATGTGTTGCTGAATCCGGTTTGCTAGGTTCTTGTTGAGAATTTTAGCATCTATGTTCATCAAAGATATTGGCCTGTAGTTCTCTTTCTTTGTTAGATCTTTACCTGGCTTGGGTATCAATGTGATGTTGGCTTCGTGAAATGATTTGGGGAGCGTTCCGTCTTTTTCAATCACCTGGAATACCTTCAGTAGGATTGGTATCAGCTCCTCCTTAAATGTCTTGTAGAATTCTGCTGGAAAGCCATCTGGTCCAGGGCTCTTTTTCGTAGGAAGTTTTCTTATTATGTAGTCGATTTCGTTGATTGTTATTGGTCTATTTAGGGTCTCAATTTCTTCTTGTTCCAACTTCGGTACGTTCTGTGATGTCAGAAAGTCCTCCATTTCCTTAAGGTTTTCAAGTTTGTTTCCATACAAGTGTACGTAGTAGTCTCTAATGATCTTTTGTGTTTCTTCAGGGTCAGATGTGACATCATCTTTTGTGTTTCTGATTGGGCTTATTTGGTTTTTTTCTCGTTTTTTCTTGGTCAGTCTAGCTAGGGGACCATCGATCTTGTTTATCCTTTCAAAGAACCAGCTTTTGTTTCATTGATTTTTTTGTATTATCTTTCTGTCTTCTATGTCCTGGTTTTGGGCTTTTGTTTTGGTGATCTGGATTCTTCTGCTGAAATTAGGGTTTCTGTGGTCTTGCTTTTCCAGCTTCTTTATGTGGGTTGTTAGGTTGTTAATTTGTGTTCCTTCCATTTTCCTCATGTGTATTTGTAGCGATATAAATTCCACTCTTATTACAGCTGTTAAGGCGTCCCAGAGATTTTGGTAAGATGTTTCTTCATTTTCATTTGTTTCCAGGTATCTTTTGATCTCTGTTTTGATTTCATCATTGACCCTTGAGTTGATTAGCATCATGCTGTTTAGTGTCCATGTCTTTTTGGGTTTTGGGGGGACCTTGTTGGTGCCAATGCTTATTTTTATTCCACTGTGGTCCGAGAAGGTGCATGGTAGAATTTCAGTCCTTTTAAATTTGCTTATGCTTGCTTTGTGTCCAATTATGTGGTCGATCTTAGAATATGTTCCATGTGGTGATGAGTAGAATGTGTATTCTGTGGTCTTTGGATGGAGTGTTCTGTAGGTATCAATGAAATCCATTTGGTCCAGAATCTCATTGAGGTTCCGGATCTCCTTGCTGATTTTTTGTCCTGATGATCTGTCTAGGGTTGTGAGTGGTGTATTAAAGTCCCCAGTTATGATGGTGTTAGAGTCAATATCTTTCTTTAGTTTTCCTAGAAGTTGTTTTATGAATGTTGGCGCACCTATGTTGGGTGCATATATGTTTAGGATAGATATTTCTTGTTGATGGATTGAGCCTTTTATCATTATGTAGTGGCCTTCTGTATCTTTTTTATTTTTAGTAGTTTGAAGGGTATTTTGTCTGAAATTAGGATCACGACTCCTCCTTTCTTTTGTGTTCCATTCGCCTGAAAATTTGTTTCCCATCGTCTTACTTTGAGTCTGTGTATGTCCTTTCTTGTGAGATGGGTCTCTTGAAGGCAGTATATTGTTGCCTGGTGATATTTTATCCATTTTGTCATTCTATGTCTTTTCAGTGGTGCGTTTAACCCATTCACATTCAGGCTAATTATTGAAATGTGAGACTTTGTCCCTCTCATGGAGTTCTTATTGAGTTGTTGTTCTTCCACTTGGTTTTTTCCCTTTTTTTTGTCTTTCTTTTTATTTTATGGTTGGTTCATGTATATTTTATTCTTTTCCCTGTTCTCTTGTGAAGAATGTTGTTCTTTTTTCCTTTTCTTCTGTGTTTAGAACTTTCTTAAGTGTTTCATGTAGAGATGGTTTGGTGGCAGCATAAGTTTTTAGGGATTGGATATCTGGGAAAGATTTTAATTCTCCCTCACTGATGAAGCTTAACTTGGTCGGGTAGGTTATTCTTGGCTGAAATCGTGTATCTTTTAGGACTTTGAAGATAGGGCTCCAAGCTCTCCTAGCCTGCTGAGTTTCTGTAGATAAATCTGCTGCTATTCTGATTGCTCTTCCATGGTAGGTGAAATGGCCTTTTTCTCTTGCTGCCTTTAGGATATTTTTTTTCATGCCTACTTTATTTAGGCGAATTATTATGTGTCTTGGAGTTGGTCTTCTCATTTGTTGTCTTTCAGAGGTTCTCTGAATCTCTTGTGTTTGAATTTTTGCATCATTGATTAGATAAGGGAATTTTTCTTGAATGATCTCATGGAAAGTTTGTTCCAGTGTGGTCTCTGTTTCTCTTTCTGCCTCAGGGAGTCCGATTACTCTCAGGTTAGGCCTCTTGAGGTAATCACTCATCTCTTGAAGGTTTTGTTCTGTCTTTTTGAGCTTATTTTCTGTGTTTTTAAGAGTTTGGGTTATGTCTATATTTTGGTCCTCAAGCTCTGAGATTCTTTCTTCTGCTTGGGTAATTCTGCTTTCCATGCTTATCAGTTTGTTAACTATTTCACTCACAGTATTCTTTATTACTGTTATCTCAGCTATCAGCTCCTTCCTAGTTTCTTCTTGTGTCTCCTCAATTCTTTTTAATCTCTCCATTATTGTCTTGATATCTACATTTGTAGTTTGAGACCCTTCATTCTGGGGGCTTTTCATTGTTTGCATTCCAAAGCCAGTTTTCTCTGCTGTCCCAGGCGTCTGGTAGAGACCCATACTCTTCTTTTGATTTTTCTTCATTTCTGTATATTTTTCTCCCTCTCCCCCTTTCCCTCCCCTTCTTCAATTCTGTTTTTGAGGGAAGGTGGGGTTGCTTTTATTTGTCTTCTGCAATGTCCTGTTCTTCCTTATGAGGGTCTTCTGGCTTTGTTCACTTTTCCCTCTGCTTTACAGTCTGTCTATTCAGCAGTATGTAGTCTTGGTCGCTAGATTTAAAAGGGGGCGTATAAAAGAAGAAAATAATGGAGGAAGGGGGGTCAATAGGAAGTTAGAAGGAGAGAAGTATGAGAGGGAAAAGAGATATACATACCAACTATCAGGTGAGAAAGAGATACAGGGCTGGGAAGAAGTGAAGAAAGACACTTCAGAAAGATTCCCTAAAGAGTGCTGTTAGCTACACAGAGACAGGCCAATAAAATTGAGAAACAGTGTAAGTCGAAGGTAAACAACAAACGTGATCTAAACCAACAGTTTCAATGATAAAATCATGAGTCCAAAAAGCAATCAGACTAAAGTCACTTTTCTGGTCTCCGATTCTGGCCTCTCCCTTTTGTTTTTCGTTGCAGCGTAGGGGTGGGGCTTAGTCTCCTGTTTCACGCTCTTGTCTTAGGAACTGATGTAAAGTTTGTTGATAGGTGGGCAGGGCAATGGAAGTCTCTGCCTGGAGAATGGCGAGGCAGTTTAAGCAGATCTGTTTTTCTCTGCTTGTCTGGGTCCCCCAGCTTGGGGTCTCGCACTGAGTGCCTCAGCCAGGTTAAAAGCCCGGGGAACCAGAGCTCCAAAGCTCCAAAGGGCAGCCGGTGGGCGGTGAGAGCGGCCCTGGGCCTCCCACAGGGTACTTCAGCCAGGAATGGGACCGGTGTCTCTGAGGGGCAGGCGCCCAGAGCCTCCCTGTGTGACCAGCGGCTTGGTGCCAGGTGCCAGGCTGGAGACAATGCAGCCGGGGAGGGAGCTAGAGGGGGCTGGGACCCAAGACTCCCACACACACAGTGGAACAGCAGCAGCAGGGGGCCGCAATATCTGGCCTTAGGAACTGAAGTAAAGATTGTTGATAGGAGGGCGGGGCAATGGGGGTCTCTGCCTGGAGAATGGCGAGGCAGTTTAAGCCGATCTGTTTTTCTCTGCTTGTCTGGGTCCCCTAGCGTGGGGTCTCGTGCTGACTGCCTCAGCCAGGGTGGGCCCGGAGTTCCAGAGCTCCAAAGTTCTCGCTGTAAGCGGCGAGAGTGGCGCTGGGATCCTACGGAGTACTTCAGCCAGGAATGGGACCGGTGTCTCTGGGGGGCAGGCACCCAGAGCCTCCCTATGTGACCGGGGGCTTGGTGCCGGGTGCCGGGCTGGAGATAATGCAGCTGGGGAGGGAGTTGGAGGGGATTGGGACCGGAGGCTCCCACACACGTAGTGGGACAGCAGCAGTAGGGGGCTGCAATATCTGGCCCTGCGTGGGACTGAAGTTCCTGGGCTTGGCGCCAGTACGGTTGGTGGTGGGCTGGGGGATGGGGGAAGAGAAGTAATAGCCTTTTTGGGAACTCATGTTCAGAGAATCTCACCGGTTCACCTATGCCATCGCCATGTTGTTCAGGGCTTGTAATTTGAATTTTTAAAATTTATGATTAAATTGTTCTCCCCTTTTCATCTCCCTTAGATGTGATGTTAAGCTGTTTATTTGTGATGACTCTATTTCCTTGTATAATGTTATAAGGTTCCCTCTCAGCATCACTTTCATGGTATCTCAGAAACTTTGATATGTTGTATCTTTTTGTTTCCATGAATCTTTTTATTTCTGCCTTGATTTCTATGTAACCCCAAAATCATTTAGAAGCATATTATTTAATTTCCATGTATTTGTGTTTTGAGGGATTCTTGCTGGCATGATATTTATTTTTATTTCACTATGGTATGAGAAAATGCTTGGTATTATTTCAACCTTTTGAAATTTGTTCATGCTTGATTCATGCCCAA
The DNA here is from genome assembly GCF_000164805.1 of Carlito syrichta. Lineage (NCBI taxonomy): Eukaryota > Metazoa > Chordata > Mammalia > Primates > Tarsiidae > Carlito > Carlito syrichta. The sequence continues at coordinate 36,068 of NW_007232694.1, read as the reverse complement.
TACTGTAATCTGTCTTGGAGTATGTTCTATGTACAGATGAATAGAATTTATACGTAAGAAAGTTCTGGGCCTATAAATGAAAGAACGGTTCTACCCATCACAAAAGTACAGACAAACACAATGTTTACAAAGCGTACAGATCATCCAAAACATCTAAAATAATAATAAAAATTAAAAAGCACTGTCGTATATCAATAATTAAATGTGATGGACTGAAAAGCTGTAGAGTATCAAACTGGATAAAGAAATGTAATTTAACATTGTGCTGTCTCCAAGAAACCCATCTCACTGTGAAAGACACCCACAGGCTCGAAGTAAGGAACTGGAGAAAGATTTTCCAGGCAAATGGATAACAAAAAAAGAGTAAAGGTAGCTACTCTTAAATCAAACAAAGTAGACTTCAAACCAATAACTTTTTTTTTTGAGTTGGAGTCTCACTCTGTCACCCAGACTGGAGTGCAGTGGCTACTCCCGGCCACCACAGCCTCGACCTGCTAGGCTCCAGAGATCCTTCCGCCTCAGCCTTCCTAGTAGCTGGAATTACAGGGATGCGCTACCATGCCCAGCTGATTTTTATTTATTGTAGAGATGAGGTCTCACCAAGTTGCCCAGGTGGGTCTCGAACCCGCAGGCCCAGGCAATCCACTCACCTCAGCCTCCCAAAGGTGCGGGATTACAGGCTGAGGCACCGAGCCTGGCTCAAACCAATAACTTTTTAAAAAGACACTGAGTAATAATAAAAGCCTCAACCAACCAGCAAGAGATATTCAAGTATATATGCACCCAACATAGGAACACCTGGATTTATAAAATGATTGCTACTTAAAATAAGAGAGGAAATGGACACCTATACAAACATAGGTAAAAAGCTTTAACACCTTAAGATAGAGTCAATCCCTCATTCTTTTTCTCCCATAACACATTTTTTAATGCTGTATAACCCTTTTGAACAATTTTGCAATAGTGGTGTTTGTATATTTCAGAAACACACACTAATGGAAGGCAGAGTCAGTGTGACTGCTCAATCCTGTACCTTCTGTAAAATGTATCACAATGACTTTCCTACAGGAGGTGTCCAGTAAATGTTTTTGGTTTTTTTTTTAATTGAATGATGTTTTCTGTTTGTATTATTTCATGTTGATCCCTGCTGCCATCTGCTCTACAGGGCTTTGCATTCTAAAACCCGTACATATATGCATAGAAAATAACCTGAACTATACACACACACACACACACACACACACACACACACACACACACACACAATCCTTAACTCTGGTTACTTCTGGAGGGGAAGGTTGAGTAGAAGAGGGCAGAGAAAACCTTGAACTTTTCACTCTATGATCTTAGGTACAATTTACAATATTATACTATTTATTTTACAATAAAATAAAGCATACAATACTCCTCAGCACCTGCATCACAAACACAGTCATGGTTGTTTAAAGACTTAAATCTATTTCACAGCAATCTAATGTTGATTCAAGTGCACAATTCCAGCATGGGGAATAATTTGATATTTTTATTCTTTTTCTTTAATCAAAATTTTTGTCATGCCAGATTTTGGGGGCATAGCTAACATGATTTGGTTTTAAAGTTTCTTTTTGACTGTATAAATAAAAGATTATTCCAGATTTTAAAGCACAAAAGAAGAAAAAATGGAAAACATATTGATTCTCAATTGATGTAATTGTTTAATAATTAGAATAATAATTTTTTGGTTTGAAATTACCATATTATTTGAATAAGTTCTTTTTAAGAATGCTTTTCTAAATAAGAAAGAACATAGGTATGACTAAGTCCAACAATTAAAATTCAGTTAGCATGGGTGTTACCCAGAAACTGACATTTGAAACATTGCCACATGCTGCCACTGCATACCCCAATTTGAGACCACTAATAGGCCCCAGAGGAATAATTTCCAAATCTGGTCTATAGGTAGCTTCAGCAGCATCACCTGCAAACTTACTGGAAATGCAACTTTTTGGAGCTCCACTCCAGACTTTTTGGATCAATAATACCAGGGGTGGGACCAACAACCTGAATTTTATCAAGCTCTCTGGTTATTCTTAAACATGCTAAAGTTATTTTATTTAATTTTTTATCTTTAATAAGTGGAATACAACTCAGGGTTAGATATACAAATGTCCATTATGCAGTTTCCCTTTGGATGAGGTGTGCTCCCCCTCCCCTGGTAGTTTCCCACTACTGCCAATCCCTGTCTTATAGTATTACAACAGTTGTTCAAGGTTTGCTTGTGAGTGTGAACATGTGATACTCAGTTCTTTGTTTCTGTGACAGTTCACTCAACCTCTAAGTCCATCCAAGTTGCGGCAAAGTTCATAATTTTGTCCTTCTTTATGACTGTGTAAAATTCTGTCGTTTATATGTACCACATTTTTTTTTTTAGTTGGAGTCTCACTCTGTTGCCCAGACTGGAGTGCAGTGGCCGCTCCTGGCCACCGCAGCCTCGACCTGCTGGGCTCCGACGATCCTTCCACCTCATCCTTCCAAGTAGCCGGAATTACAGGTGCACGCTACCACGCCTGGCTAATTTTTTGATTTATTGTAGAGATGAGGTCTCGCCTGCCCAGGTGGGTCTCGAACCCATGGGCTCAGGCAATCCACTCACCTCAGCCTCCCAAAGGTGTGGGATTACAGGCTGAGTTACCGAGCCCGGTTTGTACCACATTTTTTTAATCCAGTCCTCTTTCGAGGGGCATCGCAGTAGGTTCCATGTTTTTGCTATCATTAATAATGCAGCAGTAAACATACATGTGAAGGCATCTTTTTCATGGAGTGATTTGAGTTCCTCCTGGTGTATTCCCTGTAGGGGAATTGCAGGGTCATATGGGAGACTGATTTTTAGATCTTTTAGGAATAGCCACATTGTTTTCCACAGAGGCTGTACTAGTTTAAACTCCCACCAACCGTATAGAAGTGTTCCCTTTGGCCACATCCTCTCCAGCATCTGTTGTTTTTTGAGTTAGTGATGATGGCCATCCTGTCTGATGTTAGGTGGTTTCTCCGTGTAGTTTTAATTTGAATTTCTTTGATGACTAGTGAGGCTGTGCATTTTTTTGGTATTTGTTGCCTGTTTGCATGTCTTCTTTTGAGAAGAATCTATTCATATATTTTGTCCACTTTTTAACAGGGCTTTTTTTTTTTCCTTTAGGCACATTTGAGTTCCTTGTAGATCCTATATGTAAGGCCTTTGTCAGATATACAGTTGGCAAATATTTTTTCCCAGTCTGTGGGCTGTCTCCCTGCTCTATCAATGGTTTCTTTTTCTTTGCAGAAGGTTGTCAGTTTGATGAAGTTCCATTTGTCTATCTTATCTCTTATGGCATGGGCACTTGGGAGTTTGATCAGGAATTGATTGCCAGTTCTAATTTCCATAAGGGTGTCTCCTGCATTTTCTAAGGTTCTTGTAGTTTGAGGTTTTACATTTAGGTCTTTGACCTATGTAGAGTTGATTTTTGTGTATGGGGATAGGTAGGGGTCCTGTTTTCATCTTCTGCATGTCATCAGTCAGTTTTCCCAGCACCATTTACTGAGTAGGTTCTCCTCTCCCCAGTGGTTGGTGATGGAGGGTGAGAAATTGAGGTTTTTGCTTCTGGAACCTCTATCCTGTTACATTGGTCCATATGCCTTTTTCCTGTACCACTACCAGGCTGCTTTGATTATTGTAGCTTTTATATAAAGTTTAAAGTCTGGGAGTGTGATTACTCCTGTTTTTTGTTTCTGTTTTGTTTTGTTTTGTTTGCTGAGGATTGTTTTGGCTATTCGTGGTTATTTATGTTTCCTATGAATTTCTGCATTGTCATTTCTAGGTCTGAGAAGAATGCTGCTGGTAATTTAATGGGTAGTGGGTTAAATCTGTAGATTGTCTTTGGTAGGATGGACATCTCACCAGTGTTGATCATTCCAATCCATGAGCATGGAATATTTTTCCATTTGTTTGTGTCATCTTTGCTTTCTTTGAGCAGTGTTTTGTGGCTTTCGTTGTATTTGACTTCTCTGATTAGGAAAATGACAAGATATGTTTTTTTTTATATGTGGCTATTATGAACGAGATTATGCTTTTTGTTTGGGTTTCTATGTTTATTGTTGGTGTATAAGAACGTGCTTGAGTTTTGCACATTCATTTTGTGCCTTGAGACTTTGCCAAAGTCATTTGTCAGTGCCAGGTGGTTTTTGACAGATTCTCTTGGGTTTTTGAAATATCCAATTATGTCGTCTGCAAAGGGATGTAAGCATACTAAGGTTTGAGAGCCACCACCTGAGAAAATAAAAAGTAATAAAAATTTGGAGAGGGGAGTGGAGTGGAAAGAAAAGGTACTCATTGATCTTCCTTGCAGTAAAATGCCTTGGTCATAAGAAGGCAACAGAAGGTAGACATCTTGCTTCTTCTTTTCCTAAACTCAGTAGAAAGCATTACTGTGTCTGTTAGTCTTGTCCAGGGATCTACTCCCTCTTTTCCACAATGTTACAGGGCATTTAAGGTTCTTTGTATGTGAGAAAAAGGTTTTAGACCAAAAAAAAGTGTGTTTTCAAATAGGTAGAAGAGTTTATTTTAAATGTTTCCAGATCAAGGAAATGATAAATATTCAAGAGACATCTCTGGTAATTTTATTGATTTGATCATTACACATTGTATATATGTTCTGAAATATCATACCATACCCCATAAATGTATACAATTATAATGTCAATTTAAAATATTGAAAGCAAAAAAAAGCAAAGAAAAAAAGTTTTTTTCCTAGTTCTTCATTTAGCTGAGAAGAAATTAATTCTATTTAATACATTTATTCCTTGGTAATTGATTATTTATGTCATACTTTTTTTTTTTTTTTTGAGTTTGAGTCTCACCCTGTCGCCAAGACTGGAGTGCGGTGTCTTTTCCTGGCCACTGCAGCCTCGACCTGCTGGGCTCAGGCGATCCTTCCGCCTCAGCCTTCCGAGTAGTCAGAATTACATGCGCGCGCTACCACGCCCGGCTGATTTTTTGATTTATTGTAGAGATGAGGTCTCGCTGCCCAGGCGGGTCTCGAACCCACGGGCTCAGGCAATCCACTCACCTCAGCCTCCCAAAGGCGCAGGATTACAGGCTGAGTCACCGAGACCGGCTGCTATGTCATAATTTTACAAGCTAGTTATTTAAAAACCTATAATAATCCATATCTCCATATTTTAAAATGCATGAACAGTAAGATTATGTAATTCATATTACATACCACAGAATTAGTGAGCCATAAACTTATTATGAATGAAAATTCTCAGCCGGTGGTCTTCAGGACTGGCAATCTTCAGAGGCTTTTCAGATCTAGGTTCTTATCTCACGCCCAGGAAGAATGAGGGACTCCAACAAGAGGAGGGTAAAGCAGCAGAAGCTCATCCCAAAGACAGACAAGCTTCCCAAGACTTCAGGCAAAGCCGGGCTTTATATAGACCCAGGAGCCAGCTGATTGGCTAGCATCAGCAGCGACCTGATTGGTTGGCACTAGCTGAAGTGATTGGTTAGTACTAAGCGTCCAAGAATCCAACAGTATAGCCTGAGACCCAGGAGCGAGCAGACGGGTTGGCACTTGGTACCCATCACCTGGAGGTATTGTGTGTTTTTGAAATCCAGGAAGTGAGTGTTTTTGCTCTAATCCGAGGGGTTTGACAGAAAACTTATTACCAGACTGTTCTATCTGTTTGCCTATTAGGTTTTCTGTCTCTTCTCACATCTGCTTCTGATGGCTAGCTTTATCAAATGGCGCAGAAGATTTCCCAAGCATAATTGCTAAGAAAAAATAAATTAAATAAGAGATGTTTATAAAGAGACTTTTAGAATAGTTATGTCTTATAATGTTTACTTGAATAGTTTATCAAATCTCTATGCCTTTAGAATTCTTCTAGGTAAAATGATCGGTTACCTAGATTATATTCTCTTTTCTTTTAAATATTTTATTTTAGAGATGTGAGATACAATTCAGAATTAGGTATACAAGTGGAGAATATTTTCTAATAAGATAAAATATGCAAACACTAATTGCTGATCATAAGTTTAAGTTGATATACTTTGGCTTCTTAAATTTTACATAAAGGCAAAATATATTTGGGTCTGTTAGTAAATATTCCTGCTTCATGTGAAAATTTGTTCTAAGGGAAAGCTAATGGTTCTAGAAATTATACAATATACATTTATAAAGTATTATTAAATAGCAGTTCAAAATTGCTTACATCCTGAGTTTTTATTGGAATTTAAGTGATTAAGTCATAACATTTTAATATGTAATTAAAACTACTATAAATAAGAAAACCAGTTATGCTATGTTCTGAGGTATAATGATGTGTTTTGTTTAGAAGGGAAGGAGTAATTTTGCTTAGGCTAGAGAAAATTTAGAGGTTGCTTCAGTATGAATGAATGAATATATCATGAAACAAATGATAGAGGTTGAAATGAATGGATAAGAAAGTTGTAGAAGGATTGTGGAAGATGCATCTTGTGAAATTTTTGTCAGATCAAGCTGACTAAAATTAAAAGAAAATTATGAGGTTTTTAAAAAATTAAAATTCCATATCAAAAGTACATTGATGCAAAACTAGAATTTGGTTATCTCTTTTAAATACAAGATTTTTGACTTCCATATGTTCTCACTCATAAGGTGGCCTTGAACAATTATAATGATATAAGAAAGCGATTGGCAGTAGTGGAAAAATTGTCATGGGAGAGGGGGGATGATACTGGCAGTTGAGGGAAACTGCTAGGGGAGGGAGGAGCATACCTCATCAACAAAGGTACCTGCACGATCAATGTTTGTATACCTAACCCTGAATTGTACCCCACTTCTTTATAATAAATAAATAATTCAAAAAAAAAGATTTTAATGTAAAAGGTGATAAAATATATTTATTTAACTTTATTCAACTTTTGAGTAAACTTAAAGAAAGGGAGAAAGAAAGAGAAAAAAGTTTTTTATTTTATGAAGATAATATCCTGGGCTATCTTTTTTAGATCTTTGATTACTTAAGAAAAGTGAATATTAAAAGAGTTTAGGGTCTTCTACAACTATATAACTTTTTTTTACTTGCTTTTGAAATCTTTAAATATCGCTCTGGTAAAATGAATGACAAATATTTTATAGTAATCTATGCTCTTATTTTAACTAAGTGTTTTAAATTTTTGTTAAATTACAAATATTCCCCAAATAAAATTTTTAATGACGTGTGTTTGACTTTGAACTAACTTTGGGATGTCCCAAATGTCCCTGAAACTTATCAAAGAATTTGTCAAAGAGATGTTATATTTATTAGGCATATTTGGTATATTAAATCATATGGAAAGTGTTAGCAAATAAGATATTATATTTAACCTTTTTGAGTTATGTTTTACTAATATATCAATCCATGCTTCAAAATATTATAAGATTTTTAGAAATGCAATGTTATGTAATAATTATTATGTTACAATGTTATATGCCACAGAAATAACCACTTCTTTATATCAGTTACATTATTATTGTAATAAACTCAAATCGGATTTTTAATCATGGTCAGTTAAAATCTTTGTCATTCACAGATAGTGGCTTTGACTCTTCTCTAAGTGTTGTGAATTCAGCTACATTCCAAAACTGCTAATTCTTCAAGAAAACTCATGGAAAACACTCTGATAAATACTCTTAAAGCAGGTTTCTGATAATTAAGAGAACATATCATTAGACTGGGTCAGAAGTTTCAAAACTCTAATAGAAAAATTGGGGTTCATAAAATTGCTAATCCTACATCAGAGGCTGAATAAGAATTGCATGAGACTGAACTGATAGAGAATTGTACCTTTTAAATATATTTTTAGTTTGAAATGCTTATTTTCTGTATTTCAGATTTGAGGAAATATGTTTTTCTAAGGCTATCTACAGCTTGCAGCAAAATTAATGAAGTATAATGTTGTGTGCAGAATTGAAACATTAACTTTTTCTTTCTATCTGATGCCTTCAAAATCTAAAAACTATTGATAAGTATTCTTATTTTTATGGCAACACAGTTATTTGCATAAGTTTAATAAAATCTGTTCTTCTTTATAAGATGCCACAGACAGAAATATTGGTTATATTACCAAAGCTTCAATGGAAGTGTCATATTTTTAAGAAGATGGTTTTAAGGAAATGAGGTTGCATTTATGAAGTCAATAAAGGCTCCTTGGTAAAATCTGGTCAGGCATCTTATTAACAATGTTTTTTTACAAGGTTTCTAACCTTACAGTGAAAAAATAATGTCACTTCTTGATGGGCCTAGCAACTTTGTAATATTTTGAGGACTTTAGGATCACTGAAATTCACCCACATCTACAAATATTGCATATAGAATTTGAGGGTGAGTCCTTTACTTGGTTCCTAGTCTCAGGTGCTTTCTTATTAGTCTAATGTGAGATTCCTTATAGAAAGTTCCAGCAAAGCAAATTTATAAAAAGCCTATATGATCAATCACTATTCTCACTGCACTTACGTAAATGACCTGGCCAAGCAAAAAGAAACCAACTTATTTTGCAAATAAATTGAACTCACTGTGATTATCTTTTATTTTTTATTATTTTTTATCTTTGATAAAAAACGGGAGATTGGAGAGATAAATTTTCTGTCTCAGAAAAATTAATCATGCACTTATTATTAGATTATAATCTCATTTATTGCCCTTGAGATTTTGTTATTTACCTGTGAAATGGTCTGAATTTTGGATTCTTTTAGTTTCCTCAAGTATCTGGCTTTGACTTTTCAAACTATTAATTTGAACATTTTGGTCCATATTTCTACTCTGGAATCACTAAAAGTATGCTTTTCCTGAAGCCCTATAAGCTGAAGCTAGCCAACTTGATTAAAAACTTTGGAGAAATTCCCACAACAGCTTATTTATAGATAATCTTCACAACGTTTAAACTGCAAACCAGAAAAATCTGTCAGATAGACACTGCCTGACTCTGCTTCCACTAAAGATGCTTTGAGTCTAACATCCAGAAATCTTTCAGCTGTCTGCATTGCAGACTCAGAAGCAAGATTATAGATGACTCCAGTTATTAGCCTTGTCTTTCCTTTGTTTTCATAAAAATGCCTCTTATTACATACCTATCTACCTCTGCCACACGGAGGCCTGACTTTGATGGAAACTCACCTGCAACATAATCTCCAGAAATGCTACAAGCTGTGTAATTGACCTATTCTTTGGACTTCGAGGCTGATTCAGTAAGATATGGGACAGTGCACTCGAATTTGTTCCTTTCTGTTCCTTCCAATCTATGTTCTTCTCTGATTTTTGCCAAAATCTTATCTCACAATTCTTAACCCAGTCTCACCAAAAATACCAACTTGACTGTTAATATGTGAAATCATGTGAAAGTAAAGTTTCACAAGAGAGATGGAAGGAATCCAGAATGTGTCACCTCAAAATATGTCTCTTTGACATAAATATTGTTGAGTTAAAGACAATTAATAATCTTAATTATTAAGATTATTAGTCTTAATTATTATTAATTGATCTTAATTAGTGCAGGGGAGTTTTCTGCATTTCCTCTTTGTTTCCCCAAAACCAGAAAAAGGATTTATAGGAAACACACACACAACACACACACACACACACACACACACACACACACACACACACACCCTACCTATTCTCTTCCTTTTCTGCCTAATAATAGGATGTAAATTCTCATTGCCATTAGAGGTGGCACTAGAGGACTCTGTGGGGAGACTTTACTTCGTCTGTCTTTCTTCGTTCCTTCCTCCCTCCCTTCCTTCCTGTTGAAAAAATGTATTTCCTGTTCCAGTTTGTCACCTTCCCTGAAACAGCTTTCTTTTGTCTTTCACGTCTATAAAATGTATTGTTCTTTGTTGGATATACTATATAAGCCAGACACCTAAACCATTTCCTTGAGATATTTTTCTCCCTCATCATGGGCACAACATGTGTAAATAGCGTCACTTGTTTTACTCTTGCTAATTTGTCTTTTGTTATAGGAGTCTATCTTAACTATGAACCTATGAAGATTGAGGAAAAAAATATCTACGTCTCTCATTCAGAACCATTAGCATAGATTTCTTTTCTTATTTCAAAAATGAGATTTTAATGAATGATGTACCCAACTCCCATCATATTTACAAACATCCATATCACTTCCCTAACAAATAATTACACTTACATAGCAGTTATGTTTTTAAAAAAATATGTGAGAGAAAACTGTGATACTCTGGATGCAATATCCTCATTTTGTAGATTAGGATATACTGAGGTCAATCACATTAATAAAATTAACTATCCAAGGTGTCTTCAGAAGTTAGTAGCAATTTGGGATAAGCACCCAAAATTTATAATCTTTTTTTAATCTCTAAAAGTTATTGTACATAATGGAATTTTATTTTATTTTATTTTTTTCATTTTAAAGATGTGGAGTACAATTCAGGATTGGATATATAAGTGGTCATCGTACAGGTAAAGATTTGTCCTCCCTTTTGTGTCCCCTCTTTGCCTGGTTTTAGCTCAGGTACCCTTATTAATGCTATGTGCCCCTCCTTCCCTGGCAGTATCCCGCTACTGCCAAGGTTTAATTCGTTTATTTAAAAAACCTTTTTCTTCACAAAACTTTAAATTGTCTTCTTTATCATCATAAATCTCTTCCATTATCCTCACCCTTTACCCCTCAAATGTCTCCAACCCCTATTAAGTAGTGCAGTGTTGTCTGTGCTTCCACATCTATATTGTTTTCTTTACACCCATCATAGGTACTAACCAATCCATGGGCTTCCTCCATGGCAGGAAGATATTATAGAAAGTAATGCTTATTTTTTTATAACACATTTTTAGTCATTGTATTCACAGTCTCATCAGAAAAGGTAATCACTGTTGTTCCACAAGGTGTCCCACGGTGAATCTCTTGGAATTCTGGCTTGGTTGGGGGAAGTGAAAGAAAATTCTCAGCACAACTCTATCTCATGCCAATAACTCATGACTCCAATGATTTTTTTCCTCTTTATCAGTAATATCTGTATGTAGAGTAGGAAATCTCTATGTATGTGTGTATTTGTGTGTGTTATAGCCGAAGTGTGAGAAGGAAGTCGCCAACATGCAGACAGTCGAATTTGAGTCCTTTATTAGCCAGCAGTCAAGTGTAGGCTTGTGCCCCAAAGTGCTCTTGACCCCGAACAGAGTGAGCAGGGGGTTTATAAAGGCAAAACTCACAAAAGCTGTCCAGTTAGGATTATGTTTCTTGGCAGAACATTTGACAGTTAGGATTAGATATGGAACTTGCATTTAGGGAGTTTCCAAGCGCCAAGGGGAACAAGAATGTGGGTGTGTGGTGTGATTATGGGAAGGTTACCAAAAGGGGTTATCTCTAGGTTATGATGGAAGATATGTTAAAAAATGAAGTTACTTATGTCAAACAAGTTATTATAGGCTTTTATAGGTGTCACAGGTAGATATTTCATTTCCCCTTTTTATTTGTTCATGAGTCAATGTGTTGACTCATCAGTCAAAAGTGTATTATTGTACTGGGGTCTTACACACATAAGTTTTATATAATGGATTCATTGTTTGACAAAATGAATAATCCAATTTATTATTCAGGGTCCTATAAGTAGACCGAGAAGGAGAAGTATGAGAAATGAATAATCCAATTTATTATTCAGGGTCCTTTAAGTAGACCGAGAAGGAGAAGTATGAGAGGCCCAACCAGACCAGTAACAAGAGTGGTTAGCCATGGGTTCCAATGAAACAAGGAGTGGAACCGGGATTTATTATTTCCTTTCTCTTTGTTTCACCTGTCTACATTTTCTAGGACCCTTTGGAGGGTATCTTTAGTAACCCCTGACTTGTTGGCATAGAAGCAACAAGTTTCTCCAAGGGCTACACAGCGTCCCGCTAGGGATAGAAAAAGTAATAATCCAAGCGTCTACAATTTTGAAGGACAATTTCAGCCAGGGTTTCTACCTGGTCATACAGTAGGTCCATGGCAAATTGTAGGTTACCTAGGTCAGCATCAATTTTTTGGGCAAGGTTATGTAGACGCAGTTCTCCATACACCTTAGTGGCAGTGTTGATTGCAGCTGTTCCTGCTACACTTAGCCTGTCTAAGGCAGGTACTAATAAGCGAACAGTTTTGAATGAGCAATTGGAAGTTTTGAATGAGCAATCAGAAGTTTTGGACGAGCAATTGGAAAACAGGGGAATTGAGTAGAAGAGCTCCTTTGGGACTGCTATAAGCATAAACCTGAGGTAGCACATGAACAGTAATATATAGAGTAGACCGATTGATTAACTGTGTGGTAGTACCACAGTTTGTAAGGCCTGTAGAACTAGCAAACCAGGTGTGTGGCCAGGGGCCACATAGGCCATGGATTCGGCCATGGTAGGTTGAGAGATGAGTTATAAATATCAGAGAATGGAAAAGCTGTTAGATTGAAGCCTTGAGGTACAAGGCAGGAGGTTGTACCAGTTACATCATCTAAAGTAAGGTGAACCATGTTCAGAGAACACTTACTTTTGTCTACATTGCTGATGATAGGAGTTTCAGCTCTTAGGCCCACATAGTAAGGGTGTTTGACTTTAAGCAAAGCCAGCAATCTGAGACCAACTGGGGCATAGTGGCATCGAACAGATGGTGCATACTAGTTAATGTAGGAAAAAGACTAGGGGGTTGGTGGGCCAGGTTTGGAAGTGGTCGAGGTGACCTTGGGTGCTGTTGAGGTGAGCCCGGGGTAGTGGCTTGGCTGGCAGAAAGCAGAGGCTGAGGGGGAGGCTGGTGGTAACTGCACAAAAGATTCTTCAGCTCGGCCAATGGCCCTATTGGTTTGGCCATGGCTTTTGTAGGCAAATGTGTGCTATCAGATAGTGAATAAGGCACCACGGTCATAACCATTCATGTAAAGTCTTATACCCCAGGTCTTTCCTGCACTTCAGGAATAATGGAGAGGATTAGTAATTTTTATGTATATAGGACCTTCTGGGCCAGCATTCGACCAAAGGGTGATTTCAGATGTGTCATTAGGCCCCCACTGTAAGTTGCAATGGTGATGCATATCCAGTCTTGGCAAAAGAGGTCATTTTCCCAATCACATATTCGGTCGGTGGGATTACTAGGCAGAGGAAAAAGTCTGCGTCCTTTACATAATTGGGGGTTCCCACTGTGTACATGATTCAGTGTAGTAAGGGTTTTGTCTACTGTACAGGCTTCCAGATAAACATTCTTTTTCTATTTGCAGCAGGTCAGGAAAGTTTACCTTAACCTGGTCTGGAGGTGAACTGTGGATCCAGTTTTGGATACCTAAGACCCTTCCTGTTCTGAAAGAGGTTAGGGAGAAAGAGTATAGGGTGTTTTTAGACTATCCCAGTAAAATAAACCAGGTGAAACTTAGTATGAGCATAGTAGTGCAGTAATGCATCCTACTCATAGGAGATAATATAGCATTAACAGGGACTTTTCACCACATGTCCAGTCTGTGACACCCAATGCTATGCCTAAAGCTAGGGTAATTGGGATAAATAAGGCGAGGGTTAAGGGGGATAATAATACATTCAGGGAATTATTAACCAGTAAGACAGTCTATCCTGGGCAGTCAGAATCTCACATTTCAGCTGTGCATCGGTTGGTCAGCCCATGGTGCAGTTGATGCAGGACGGTGGGCTCGGAAGGTGATTTTGAGAGGGTTTTCAGGGTTACTGGCTGTTGTCCAGTCGACTGAGCAGGTTGGTGGAGCAACGTTGCTTTCTTTGGCTCTTTTGACTTGCGAGTGATGAATCTAAGCCGGTATTCCATCAGCCTTGAGTGCCATTGGTGTGGTGATGATGAAGACGAAGGGTGCCTTCCAGGCAGGAGTCAGTCCTTCTTTCTGGAACTTTTTGACAAAGACCAAGTTCCCAGGCTGAAACAGATGACAAGGCATGGAAGACGGAGTCAGCAAGACGGCACCGGAGTCAGAGTCGACAGCAGCCCGGACCTGTTGGAGGGATTGGAGATACTTTGACAGAGATAATTTCTTCAAGAATGGGATCCCATAACTGGGGTGACGGAGGAGGGGGTCCCCAAACGTGCTTTCATATGGGTAAACCCAACCTTGTATGGAGTGCATCAGGCCTGGAGAAGGGACAAAGTCAAAAGGCTTATCCATTTTTCACCACTTTCTATTATTAACTTAGTTAAAGCAGTTTTTAAAGTTCAGCACATGTTTTCTACCTGTCCAGAGATCTGTGGTCGGTAAGCACAAAGTAATTTCCAGTCAATGTTTAGCACTTTACTACCAATTGAAGTATGGATGAGGTAAAGGCAGGACCATTATCAGAGCCAATAGCGAGAGGAAGTCCAAACCTAGGAATAATTTCATTCGATAAAAACCTGGTAACTGTGAAAGCAGTTTCATTCTTGTGGCAAAAGCTTCTACCCATCCAGAAAAAGTATCTAAAAATACTAACAGGTGTACCCACATGGGCGGAGGGGCTTTACCTCAGTAAACTCTATCTCCCATTTTTCTCCTGGGCTTAATCCTAGGGCCCTGATGGCCATTGACTTACACAAGCAGTGCACATTTCAACTGCCCTGGCAGCTTGGCCTTTTAAGTCATTGAGATTGTAATAACAATTTAATGATTCCGTCATTTTATACCTCCCAAGTGGGTGATGGAATGTAATTGTTTTACCAAGTATGTCCGAGGGCTGCAGGCAAAAAATTTTAGTCTTAACCCGCCGTGATGTAAGTTGTTGTGAGCCCCTGCCGGGTCTGCTTGTTCTTCTTCCTGTGTGTAGGTGGGCTGTTTTGGGAGAGAAGGAACTGAAAAGGTTTTAGTTAGCAGGATAGTTAGAGGTTCAGCTGGAAGTTCCTCTGCTTCATGAGCTGCCCAGTCCACCAGGCAATTTCCAGTTGCTTCTGGAGTGTCCAGTTTTTGGTGTCCCCTGCAATGAATGACAGCTAACTGTTAAAAACCGGTCTCCTCCAGGTCCTAGGGTCTTGGTAAGAACCCCCTTCACAGTTCCCCATTGTTCATGAATAAACAAGTGGAAAGACTTGGTAACATCTGGGAGAGTTAAGGCTGGGACTTGGGTGAGATCCGTCTTTAACTGCTGGAATGCTTGTTCCTTAGTAGCAGTCCATTTTAAGGACCGGTCCCCTGCTGTGGCTGTGAATAGATGCTTGGCAATTTCAGCAAATCCTGGACTCCACAACCGGCAGTACCCTGCTGTCCCCAGGAATTCCTGTATCTTTTTTTTCGAGGTGGGCATGGAAATTTGGAGGATGGCTTCTTTTTGAGCCATGCTTAGGGTTCTCTCACCCTTCTTTAGCTGGGATCCTAAATAGGAGACCTCGGCTAAGCAGAGTTGTGCCTTCTTAGCTGATACACGGTAGCCCAGGTCCTGGAGAAGCTGTAATAAAGCCTTGGTCCCTTTTAAGCAAGTGTCCAAGTCTACTGCTGCAAGCGAGAGATCATATATATACTGGGGCAAAGTACATTCAGGGTGTAGGGAACAGAACTCTGATAAGTCCTGTTTCAAGGGTTCCCCGAAAGCTTTTGAACCCTTGTGGCAACTGGGTCCAAGTTAGCAGACTGGTGTCCCCTGAGTCAGAATCTATCCATTCAAAGGCAAAGATAGGTTGGCTGACAGGGGACAAAGGAATGGAAAAGAAGGCATCCTTTAAGTCAAGCACAGTGTACACCTGATGTTGAGCGGGGAGCAGGCTGAGCAATGTGTACGGGTTGGGAATAGTAAGATGGATTGTCTCAACCCACTTATTGACTTCCCTCAAGTCCTGAACTGGCCAGTAGTCAGATGTCCCTGGTTTTTGAACTGGCAGGAAAGGTGGGTTTCATGCTGACTTGCATGGTGTTAAAATATTAGCTGCTAAGAATCTTAATGTGAGGAGCAATTCCTTTCTGGGCCTGTAAACTCATAGGGTTTTGACCAATGTGAACAGGGGTGGCTGATGCCTACAGACTCACCATGACAGGAGGGTGGTGCTTCACCAATCCTGATGGGTTGGTGTCCGCCATACTGAAGGAAACTCCTGTTGCAACTGTAGACGTAAGCTTAATGAAACATTCTCAGTGGGAGAATTTAAAATAGTTAGAAGGCATTCTTCAGAAAGCTGAACAGTTAGAAGCATCTGATATGCGGTTGGAACAAACATTTCAGTTTTGACATGTGAAAACACAATGTGAGCTCTTAACTTTGAAAGCAAATCCCAGCCCTTGAGATGGAACAGGCAGTCCAAAGCTATGAGGAATGAGTGGGTGACTCATTTCTGTCCTAAATCAACAGTTCAGTTAGAAATGAATTTGCAGTTGGTAATTTCCCCTGTTGTCCCCTGAACCAAGATTTGTTTGCTTGACATAGGTCCCAATGGAGACTATAGAACTGACAGTTCTTTCCTGGTGTCCACTCAAATTTGGATTGAGTGGTCCCCTATAGTGGCGGTTACCATGGACTCCTGGGGGCCTAAGGAAAAAGAGGCCTGGCCTCTTCAGTAAGAGTTGTTTTCAGTTCCCCCAGTAGAGAGAAGAACCGAAACGAACTTGGCGTCATCTGCTTTTGGGCAACTGTGATAATCCTTTTTCCAGTGACTGAATTCTCTGCAATATGCACGTTGATTCTTACCTAATGGGGGTGCTTACTACCCTTTTGTTCTTTCTTAGCCTCTCCTTTTCTGTGGAGTGGTGGTTTTGAGTCAGGTTGGGAGACTTGGAGGGCAGTTACCAATATTGTTGCCTGACATCTGGCTGTTTTATCTGCCTCTTGCGTTACCTGCTTTTGTTTCTCAGCATCTTGGTTGTTAAAAACCTTGTGGGCTACTTCGAGTAGCTGAGAATAATTCATTCCTTCAAAGCCCTCAAGCTTTTGCAACTGTTTCTCGATGTCCAGAGCTGCTTGAGCCACAAATGCCAAATTGATAGTGTGAGCATTCTCAGGGGCCAAGGGATCAAATGGAGTACAGGACAAAAGCCTGCTGAAGGCATTCAAGGAATGCCTCTGGTGATTCCTCGGGGCCCTGGAGTACCTCAGTAGTTTAGAGAGATTGATAGGTTTTCAGGCTGCTCCCCTCAAATCAGCTAATAGAGTTCGATGATAAGTATCTAATACCCTGGATGCTGCCAAAGTGTTAGGGTCCAATCTGGGCGAGAAGAGGGAAAAACCCCATTTAAAATTTCCTGACTCTCCTCCTGCGTACCCGTAGTTGAGGCTAGCACAGGCTTTTAGCCTCATTTCTGATATGCTCCTGCTCCTCAGAGGTAAAATTGTTAAAAGGAGCTGTTGGCAATATCGCAGGTGGGGTGATGAGTATGCATGACTGATTCCATGACGTCATTTAATTCAGAGCTTGTGGCTTCTCTGAGAATGGCAGATTTTGGTATTTCCAATTTATAAATTAGAGTTGGAAAAGGGAGCACATACCAAGAAAGGGCGCTGGATGTGATCTGCTTCCTGCAAAGGAGGAACTTCCCAGAGGGGAAAGAGAAGGGCAGGATCAGTTCAAGAACAGAGACGGGTAGCCAAAGGCAGAGAAGGCAAAGGGGAGGTGGAAGAAATGATGGTAGCAAAGAACCCAGAGGATTATAAGTCAGAGGATTAGAGTTAGAGATAACTGGGTCCTCATGGGGATCTTCAGTAGAAGGGGTAAAATAGGATACAACCCAGTAGAGGCAGGAGGTGGGGAGAATGAAAAAGGAGGGATACAGTCCAGAGATTTAGAAACAAGGATGCAATTGGGGGTTTCAAGGAAACATGCCTTTAACCATGGGGGTGGATTTCAAACCAAACTTAACCATTGGTCAATATAGGGAAACTGGTCAGGGTGACCAGGAGTCCCTGTAACAACCTTCCAAACAGATTCAGTGACATGAACATCCTGAGACCCAGGGGAGCGCCATCCAACATTAAACAAAGGTCAGTCAATTTCACAGAGGGGGCAGAGCCTGCCTTTTGAAAGAAAGACACCATAGTCCTCAGCAGCAAATCCAACAGAGAAATTCTTTATCATGCAGTCCAGAGGACTGGAGGGTTTAGAAGTCTGAGAGCACATATTGTCAAAAACCAGTGAAAACAAATCTAACGGAAACAGAAACTGAACCGGACTACACCCAGTGAAAGCAAACCAAAACTGAAATCAGAAGCTGAACCAGGACTCTATTCAGACAATGTCTTGGCAAAGTGAATAGTGTACAAGGGACAGCTTTGTCAAGCTGTGACTCTGTTAAACAGGATTATGGCCACAAACAGATCCCTTAAACAGAATTGTGGCCACAAACAGATCACTCAAACAGAATTATGGCCACAAACAGAACTGATTCTCACCTCCTAGGAGAGTGCCAATGGACACAAGTTCTTTTGAAGCAATGGGAAGCCAGCAATTGTTCCAACATCCTCCAAACAGATGAGAGGTTATGGGCCCCTGGGACATCTCAGGGAAGCCTCCCCATGACTTCTCCACCCTGCTGGGGAAAGCCAGAGTGAGTTCCCATCCCAAGGTTGATGAATGTCACTGGGACCTCTGAATGTTATAGCCAAAGTGAGAGAATGAAGTAGCCAACACTCAGAAAGTCGAATTTGAGTCCTTTTTAGCTGACAGTCAAGTGTAGTCTTGTGCCAAAAGGAGCTCTCAACCCCCGAGAAAGTGAACAGGGGGTTTATATAGGCAAAAATCACAAACGCTGTTCAGTTATGATTACGTTTCTTGGCAGAACATTTGACAGTTATGATTAGATATGGAACTTGCATTTAGGGAGTTTCCAAACACCGAGGGGAACAAGAATGTGGGTGGGTGGTGTGATTATGGGAAGGTTACAAAAGGGGGTTTTCTCTAGGTTAAGATGAAGGATCTGTTACAAAATGAAGTTACTTATGCCAAGCAAGTTATCACAGGCTTTTATAGGTGTTGCAGATAGATATTTCAATCACTAATATCTGTATGTAGAGTAGGGAGTGTATCTCTGTGTATGTGTGTATTTGTGTGCACATATGTCAGTGATATGAAAGTTATGCTTACACTGTACTATCATCTATTATGTGTGAGCAGCACTATGCCTAAAAAGAATATACATGTCTTGATTAAGAAATATATTTATCGCTAAAATATGCTGACACAAAGACTCAAAGGGAACACATGCTATTGACAAAAATGGCATGGGGTGTTGGGAAGATGGTGACCAAACCAGTCAGGTTTTATGAGTTTTGGTGTGAGTGAGTGTGTGGAAAATTTTGTGTATGTGTTGGTGAGTGAGGGTATGTGAGTGGCTGACTGAGTGAGGGCTCAGGAGGAAGCAGCCAGGGTTCTCCTAGTGCAGTGGCTGGTGCTGCAGCTGCTCAGCTTGGACTCCCATGATTCCTGGGAAAAAGAAGCTGAGCACCATTTTTTAAAACAATTAAAAAATACCCTGGGAAGAAGATGGTAGAAAAGACTGATTAAGTGGAGACTCATTAGCAAGTGGCCAGGGCCCTCCTGGTAAAGCAGCTGGTGCCACAGCTGTTCTGTTTGGTCCCTAACACTTCCTGGACCACAGAAGCTGAGCACCTTTTTTTTTTAACTGACAAAAGTTTTCCTACAACAAAGCAGCGGGGAGAGACTTCGGACTCCACACTCTGCCTCATCACTGCAGCGGCATAGACTGCTGGCTCCAGGCTTTGCCTCATTACTGCAGCACCTGGCTGCACACTGGCGGCAAGGGTTGTGGAGGGACCCAGAGGCAGAGTCCCACCAGAGAAGACAAAAGCGACACCCTGCCACCATCTTGAAAACAGGACTTGCTCACCATGAGCAACAAACCCACTCTCTGTGACAGGAGGATGAACTATTCAGGGGTTGATCATGACCCAGAGGTTATATCCTGAAGGCACAAACTTGGAGGGACAGGACAAGGGCTGAGTCTCAGGTGTCCCACCCCCTCCCCTGATTCAGCTGCAGGAGAAAGGGCGTGGCCAGAAAAGGACAAGGAAGACCTCCCAGAAGATCAGTGGTGAGGCTGGAGCTGGCCCAGCCCCTCTCTTCCCCAATAATCTACTGGACATCAGCCCCACACAGCAGGGCATGACCGAGAGGGACAAACCCAGATGGAGCCTGGACGTCAGCCTCAACAGAACTCCATTCCAAGACAGGCCTGGCTGAGGCACCCCGCTGTGAGTGCACACCTGGGGAAGAGATAATCCCACACCTCCCCATCAGAGGGGATGCCACTGACCATAGGAGAGAGGGAGGGGAGGACTGCAGCCCCACTCCCCTTCACTGCCCCTCCTCCTTCCCTGGTCTGGACACTGGGGAGAGAGTGGAAGAGGTGGAGGCTCTGCAGAGAAGCAGACAAGAGGAACCTTCCACAAGAGGGCAAGGTTTCTTTTTCTTTTTAAGATTCTTTGCCCTTTTGTTAGTTTTTCTATTTAAAAAATATTTTTCCTTGGTACACGAATGTGTATGTGATGATTTGAGTTGCATCCTCCCCCCTTTTTTCCTTTTTTCTTTGTTTTTTGTTTTCTGTTTATGTATGTATGTGAATGATTGAGTGTTCATCTTTCAGTTTATTTTGTTTTTTGCCTTTTTTGGTTGTTTTTGCTCTTGTTGTTCTCCATTTTTTATAGTGTAAGATGAGTGTGAATATATGTGTGATGGTTCAAACTGAATTCCTGTTTTGTTTTCTTTTTTCTTTTTACAATCTTTCTCTTTATATTCTGCATTCAGTTTGTGTTAGGCTTGTGTGTGTGTATATAATTTTCCTGGAGTTTTGTTGTTGTTGTTTGTTTTGTCTCACCTTGTTTTTAGTCCAGTTTTTTTAGGGATGTGTGTGTGTGTGTGTGTGTGTGTGTGTGCGTGTGTGTGTGTGTGTGTGTGTGTGTGTGTGTTCAACTGTTTTTTCCCATGGTTTCAGCTCTCATTGTTCTGTTTTCATTTATTTTTAAAAAATTTTTGTCCATCTAATTTAAGTCTGTATTTCTCTGTTCTTCTTATTGCTGCTACTGTATCTTGGACTCAAGCAGTACACATATGTACTCCATTGCATCATCATATAGAGCGGTGATGGTGATTGGGTCTCAGGGAATGTTGGGAGCTGGCCACGGAGGCCCATTGAGCATTAGGGATCAGGGAGGGCTGTTGACCCCGAGACCACTAGGATGCATTCAGGAACTGTAGACCCCTTTTCCTCTCCCTTTTCTACCTAGCACTACAGCCAGAAAAACTCCTGCAAGCTCAAGCATATAACTCTGAGACCGGGACAAACACAAAGTAACTTCAGAAACTCATTGTTCCCATTTTTCCACATACTGTAGTTTTGGTTTTCATACTACTAACAGTTCAAACTTAAGTCACATCAAGGAGCCTTAGTGTTGGCCACAGGCTTTTTGTATGTGATCTTAAGGTAATAGCAATATAAGTTTTGGGAAATAGGTTATAGAGATAAGTTTTAGGTAGCCATTTTGTTAAAAGAATGCGATCAGTCTACTTAGGTTGGGCTCACCAAAAACTTTGGACTGGGTCACATTCCAAACATTCTGCATTAGGCCGCATCAGGTTGTAAGAGTGATCCTTTAAGTTTAAATAGGATTGTTTAACTTTGTATTAGTATAAGTCAGCATAGGATGAAAAGGGTTTATAGGATAGGTCAGTCACGGATTAAGGTTAGCATCTGTTATGGGATTTTCTTCCTCATACATGAAAGAACATCTGGTGGGTGGGGAACGCCCCTTAGACACCTGGCTTTGTGTTCTCTTGAAAGACATATGAGTATAAAAGCCCACTGTTAACACTCAATAAGGTCATCTTCTGCTCAAATCTGAACAGTTGTCCAAGTCTCTCTCTCTCTCTCTCTCTCTCTCTCTCACACACACACACACACACACACACACACACACACACACACACTCACCAATGCCGTCTCCACCTTTGAGAATCTCTGAACTCTACTGGAGCGGGACTCCAGCAAGTGATGCCTGAACAGGGGCCTGGAAGTTAGCTATCTTTTTCTTTTTCAGGACGAATAGGACCTCACCCAGGGTGCCAAGGACCCCTCTGTAGAGACAGGCAGAGCTAGGAAGGGTGAGCAGTTTAAGAGCCATGATAGAATCATGGGTCAGAGGGAATGTAAAGAAAGAAAGCTGTTCATACGTATTCTGATGCATATGTTTACTAAAAGAGGAATTAAAGTTTCCTCTGCACAATTAGCTCATTTTTTTTTCATTTATTGCAAGAATTGTGCTCCTGGTTCCCTGAAAAAGTCACCATTAATTTATCACCATGGAGAAAGGTTGGGGAGGAATTAAAGCTCTATTACACTCTCCATGGTCTGGAACCAGTGCCTGCAGATGCTTTTGCTTTATGGAATATTATTAGAAATGTTTTAAATCCACAACAGGAAGCTGATAAATTAGTCACAAAATTAAAAGAGGAACCAGGTGAAAAAACTCTCCTATCAACCCCTGTTCCTTCCCAGGTGATGTTAACCACTGCCCCTGTTGATGGTAATCATTTATTCCCTGGGAATGAAGAAAATTATAAGGAAGTAGGATAGATCAAATGTACCCTATAGGCCATTGTTCTTAAAGCTGCTAACCCTATTACCTGGAAAAACAATAAGCCAGTTTTGGGTAAAACAATGGCCAATACCATCTAAGAAACTTAAGGCGGCAAAAAATTTGGTGCAACAGCAGCTAGAAGCTGGCCTATAATTGTCATAAAGAAAAAATCAGGTAAATAAAGATTTTTCCAAAATTTAAGGGCCTTTAATGCTAATAAGGAAACTATAAAAACACTCAGCCTCGAAAAAGCTATCAGGGTTCCAGAAATTCCTGGCATTACTGTTCATGACTTTATTAGTTATTTGTCTGTTTTAATATTCTCCTTTACAAAATAAATTGCAAGGGTTCAAGGCAAATTCTGGGTTTCCTAAAAACGTAAACAAAATAAAAAAGGTTTTCACCTCCTTTGTCCTCTCCTATTCCTCCTACAACTCCAATTCCTGCTTTCCCTACTACTCCTGTTTCTTGTAACCTGCTCTGTCAGTTTCTCTTCCTTCTTGCCCTCCACCTTTATCTGGGAAGGAGGGACTGGCGTCTACGACCGTTGTGCCTAGCCCTGACCTTCAATCTTTCTCTTTTACCCTCGGAGAAGGGGCCGGTGCCAAAGGCTACGGCACCTAACCCTGTCTCCAGACTTCTCACCCCTCCCTCACCCCCACATGTACTTGGAAATCCCCTTCAAGTTTCCGCATGGCTTAACAGGTCTCTTCCCAAGGGGGTGGCTGGGACAAAAGGATATTAAAAATTCTTCTTTGTTGTTTTGTGATACATTTCTCTCATGTTTGTATCTCAACACTGACACTACATTGCAGATATACTGCGTATTTGGAAACTGCTAGTCTTCATGCTGTCTCTGCCTCCTCCCCCACTAACATAATTGTTCTTTTACAGAACATTCAATTGCACATTTTTGCTAGCACGGAGTCTGTTTATACTACTCATTACTCATACTCATTCTGCCCCTCCTTGGTCCATTTACTTTACTAGCAGCTACCGCTTCCCATGCACTTATGTCAAAAGTTTATTTCACATATTTGGGTTCCTGACTGCCGAATTAGGCATGTCCGGCCTCCCACCCCCACCACAGTTCAGCTCCCAAAAGCAGGAACAAAATCACCTAAACTTGGTTGACAACGAGGAAGAAAAAACTCTCGTTCCTCACCTAAAACGTCTTGCTCTTGTGAGGCCTCCACGACCGCAACTGCATTCTCTTGCTTCCAGGAACCTGCCAATCACCAACTAGGGGACAGCTGAAAGTGCTGACACGTGATGCAGAGGACGTGGTGCAGTCTCAAAATATTTCCCTTACTCCTTCTACTGTTTTTATTGTTCTATTGGGTCTTATCGCGTGCCAAGTGAATTTTATTTATTGAAAAAAATCTTATAATGAGATCATCACTGTATTTACTAATTCTACCCAGTTACTAGGAGAATCAACTCTTTTTTCTTCTCAAACAAAAACTGTCACAAAGAGTAATTTTTCTTATGTAGGAAGCTCTTGTGTTTCCCCTATTTGTTTTGGTGATAACTCTATACATTTGTATTATAAGCCTTTTTGTTTAAAGTGTACTGTTAAAACTTGAATTACTGATAGCCCTTCCCACCTCCCTAATGGCTGGAAAGTTTCTGAAGATATTTGGCTTCTTAATCTATTAATACCCGGAGGAACTGATCCTAGTGTAGCCACAAAAACTTTACCACCATCCAGTATACCTGTTTGTTCTTTCAATCACACCGAAAGAGATTGGCTTCTTATTCAACATGATACCAGATATCCAAAGTGGAGAGACTGTATTTTTGACTCTAAAGTGGACTATTTTTTACCCCGTGAGAAATTAGCTATCAGTGACTGGGGACTTAATCTACAACCGTATACTACAAGGCTAAATGGGGAAAATCCCATCCCTGCTAGATGGCATATTAATGAATGGGCACCTCCAGTGTTAACAACTGTCATTGGAAACAAACAAATTATCCAGCCTCATTTGTGGACAGCTGTTGCTGCCTTATGTGTTTTGGCTTGGGACAACTCTCAATCCTTGACCATAAAACGTCAAAATGATGTTTATAATTTGTCTTGTAAAAAAGTGTATTAACTAATAGTTGAACTGATGCTTCTTATCAGGGATTTGTTATTCTCAGACAGCCTCCTTACTTAATGGTTCCAGTACAATTGTCATGTTGCTGATACGATGAATATGGTTTACAAAAACTGTATGAGGTTAATTCCCTTTCGGAAAGACAGAAAAGATTTTTGACTACTTTAATTTTAGGAATTGCAGCTTTAATATCTACTTCCATAACAGTTTCAGCTGTAGCGTTATGTAAGGAAGTTCATATAGCTACGTTTGAGGATCAGCTGTCTAAAAACCTTTCTATTGCTGTAGCTACTCAGGAAATCATAGACCAGAAGTTAGAAAGTAAGGGTAATGCTTTGGAGGAAGCAGTTTTAGCAGTAGGACAAGAACTTGTGACCTTAAAAATAAAATTGGCTCTTCGATGTCACTCTTAGTTTAAATGGATTTTCCTCACTCCTTTAGAGGTAAATAGGTCATTAATGTGGGTATTTGTGGAGCAATGATTCTTTTGTTGCTGTGTTTACTCCCAATCATCCCCAGAGTGTTAAAGAAGAGTCAGCTCAATATGGAGTTTCATGGTTTCATGCTAAAAAAGGGGGAGATGTTGGGAGCTAGCCACGGAGGCCCACTGAGTGCCAGGGATCAGGAAGGGCTCTTGACCTCGAGACCACTAGGATGCATTCTGGAGCTGTTGACCCCATTTCCTCTCCCTTTCTGCCTAGCACTACAGCCAGAAAAAACTCCGTCAAGCTCAAGCATATAACTCTGAGATTGGGACAAACACAAACTAACTTCAGAAGCTCATTGTTCCCATTTTCCCACATACTGTGGTTTTGGTTTTCATACTACTTACAGTTCAAACTTAGGTCATATCGAGGAGCCTTAGTGTTGGCCCAGGCCTTTTGTATGTGATCTTAAGATTATAGCAATATAAGTTTTGGGAAATAGGTTATAGAGATAAGTTTTTAGGTAGCCACTTTGTTAAAAGAATGCGGTCAGCCTACTTCAGGTTGGGCCCACCACAATCTTTGGACTGGGCCACATTTCAACATTCTGGGTTAGGCCACCTCAGGTTGTAAGAGTGATCGTTTAAGTTTCAACTTGGTATTTGTATAAATCAGCATAGGATGAAAAAGGTTTATAGGATGGATTAGTCACGGATTAAGGTTAGCATTTGTTATGGATTTTTTAGGTTATCGTTTAAATTGGTAATAGTATAAATTAGCGTAGGATGAAAAGGGTTTATAGGATGTCAGTCACGGATTAAGGTCTGTTATGGGATTTTCTTCCTCATACCTGAATGTACAGTTGGTGGGTGGGGGATGCCCCTCACACACCTGTCTTTGTATTCACGTGAAAGACATTTGAGTATAAAAGCCCAATGTTAACACTCAATAAAGGTCGTCTTCTTCTCAATTCTGAACAGTTGTCCAAGTCTCTGTCTCTCTCTCCCTCTTTCTCTCTTTCTCACAAGCGCCGACACCATCCTCACCTTCAGGAATCTCTGAACTCTGCTGGAGCGGGACTCCGGCAAGGGAACACATACTACAATCGGTGAACATCGTGATTTGCAAGAAATTTCTGAATCATAGCTCCCCATCTTCTACTTACTTACTTTCAAAACTACAAGAGACAGCAATGCTTCCTATAGTCCTGTTTCAAAATAGAACAAACCCAAAGCCCAGATAAGGGAAGAATAGAGGGCTGAGCAAACATTAGAAGTGAAAGCCTCTCCCACTGCCACTGAATAACAAAACTAAAGAGAAAAACAGGGGATCTGTCATAAATGACAGAAAAAAAACAGTGAAAGAACACAGATAGTTTCAAGTGTAACAAAGAGAAAATAGTTGAAAAAGCAGACCTTGGATCCCAAACAATGGAATTCACCAACATCTGGCCCCAGAACATGACAGGAATTAGGGAATGGATGGAAAGAGTGGATGAGACCAAAGAAAGACAAGATGTAACACTGAGAGAACTTGTAACAGAGACTTTGGCCATATATAATTTCATCCAGGAAATAAACAACAAGATGAGCAGCATGGAAAGCAGAATTAATCTAGCAGAAGAATAAATTCTCAGAACTTGAAGACCAGAACATGGATTTAACCTAATCTGTAAAAAACATAGAAAGAAAACTCGGAAGAAAGAACAATGTCTACAAGAGATGTGCAGATATATCAAGAGGCCAAACCTATGCCTGATGGTACCCTGAAAGAAGAAAGGGAAATGAAGAACATCTTGGAGCAACTATTCCAGGAGTTTATCCAAGAACACTTTCCCCATCTCACCAGAGATATGACTAGTCAACACAAGAGATACAGAGAACCCCCAAAAGACACCAAATGAGAAGAACATAGAGGAACGCCTAGACATATTGTAATTCACCCACACAAAGTAGGAAGAAAAGAAAAAATCCTAAAGGCAGCAAGAGAGAAGTGCCAGACGACCTACTGAGGAAAACCAATCAGAATAGCAGCAGATCTTTCAGCAGAAACACTGTAAGCAAGAAGGAACTGAAGTCAAATACTCAAAGATAAACAGTTTCAACCAAGAATTTCCTACCCAGCCAAGCTCAGTTTCATCAGTGATGTAGAATTAAAATCCTTCCCAGACATCCAATCCCTAAGAGATTAAGTAGCTTCCAGACCAACTCAACATGAGACACTTAAAAAAGTTATGAAGTATTCCAGGATATTAAGCACAAAAGAAAGAAAACAAAGAATTACCACACACTTCTCAAGAGAACAGCAGAACACAGAATCCTCAGAGAATACATCACAACAATAAACTTGAAAACACACACATTCAACAATCCCAAAGTGAAAAAAAACAAGCAAAGAAAGAAAAAAGTTTATGAGAACCTCATGGCAGGGATAAGCAATCACATTTCAATAATCAGTCTGAATATGAATGGATTAAATGCACCACTGAAAAGACACAGAATGGCAAAGTAGATAAGAAATCATCACCCAATTATTTGCTGCCTCCAGGAAACACATCTCACCACAAGGGATGCACACAGACTCAAAGTCAAAGGACGGAAAATGAGTTTTCAAGTAAATGGGTCACAAAAGAAGGCAATAGTCATGCTTTTGATATCACACAAAACAACCTTTAAAAGTTAAAATTAAAAAAGATATGAAAGGACACTACATAATGATAAAAGATTCAATCTATTAACAAGAAATATCCATCCTAAACATATATGCACCCAACACAGGAGCACCAGCAACTACTAAGTAAACTAAAAGAAGATATTGACTCTAACACTATCGTGGCAGGGGAATTGAATACCCACTAACATCCCTAGATAGATCAACGAGGCAAAAAATCAACAAGGAGATTCAGAACCTAAACTTGACACTCAACTAAATGGACTTAATATATACTTACAAAATATTCCACCCAATAATTACAATATATACATTCTACTCATCATCATATGGAATGTACGCCATGATTGGCCACATCGTTGACCATTAATCAAGCATAAACAAATTCCATAAGGTTGAAACATGGCCATGCAACTTCTAAGACCACAGTGGAATAAAAATAAATATCAACACCAACAAAATTTCCCCGAAGCCCAAAAAGATATAGACAGTAAACAGCATGATACTGAACAAATACTGGGTCAACACTGAAATCAAAACAGAAATGAAAAGATTCCTGCAAACAAATGAAAATGAAGAAACATCTTACGAATACCTCTGGAATACCGTGAAAACAGTGCTAAAAGGGAAATTTATATCTACAAGCACACATGAAGAAAATGGACAAATCACAAGTTGACAGCCTAATAAATCACCTAAGGGAACTGGAAGAGAAGACCAACAGAACCCTAACTTTAGCAGAAGAACCCACATCACCAAAGTAAGAGCCCATATTTGGGCCATAGAAGACAAAAATATCACTGAAAACATGAACAAAACAAAAGCTGGTTCTTTGAAAGAAATAACAAGATTGATGGACCCCTAGCCAGATTGACCCAGAAAAATAGAGAAAAAGTCCAAGTAAACACAATCAGAAATGCAAAACATCAAATCACTAATAACCCCAAAGAAATACAAAAGGTTATCAGAGATCATTATGTATGCTTGTATGGAACCAAACTTGATAACCTAAATGAAATGGAGGGCTTTCTGACATCACACAACCTTCCCAGGTTGAAACAAGAAGACACTGAGACACTAAAGAGAACAATAACAACCCAGGATATTGGCTCTGTCATAAGAAAACTACCTATGTAAGAAAAACCTATGAATCAGTTGGCATTTAAGCAGAATTTTACAAAATGTACAACAAGGAACTGATACTGATCCTACTAAAAGTGCTTGAGGCAATTGAGAAAGTTGGAATCTCCCCAAATCATTTTACAAAGTAACATCACACTGATACCCAAACCAGGTAAAGATCCAACAACAAGAACAAAGAACTACAGGCCAATATCCCTTATGAACATAGATGCAAAATTCCTCAACAAGACTCTAGCAAATTGGATCCCAAAACCCGTCTAAAAAATCGTCCACCATGACCAAGTGGGCTTCGTCCTCAGGATGCAAGGCTGGTTCAACATCTGCAAGCCCACGAAATGTAAATGTAATTAAATACATAAACAGACGTAAAAACAAGAACCACGTGATTATATCACTAGATGCAGAAAAAGCTTTTAATAAAATCCAACATCCCTTTTTGATAAAGTCCCTGGAACACCTAGGTATAGAAGGAACATACCTCAAAATAGTAAGCGCCATCTATGATAAACCCACAGCTAGCATATTGCAAAATGGACGGAAACTGGAAACATTTCACCTGAAAATTGGAACAAGAGAAGACTGTGCACTCTCACCCTTCTTGTTCAACATTGTTTTGGAAGTCGTAGCTAGACTATTTGACAAGAGGTGGAGATCAGGGTATCCAAATAGGAAAAGAGGAAATTAACTTATCCTTCTTTGCTGACGATATGATCCTATACCTCAAAAATCCAAGAGAATCTGTCAAAAACCTGCTTGCACTGATAAAGGACTTTGGCAAGGTCATGGGGTACATAATAAATGTACAAAAGACAATTGCATTTCTATGTACCATCAAGCAGGCAGAGATCCAAATAAAAAACACAATTTTTATTCACAATAATCACAAAAACATGAAATACCTTGGCATCTTACTAACCAGAAAGGTGAAAGACCTTTACAATGAGAACTACAAAACACTGCTCAAAGAGATCCAAGAAGACACAAACAAATGGAAAAAATATTCCATGCTCATGGGTAGAAAGAATCAACATTGTTAAGATATTCCATCCTACCAAAGGCAACCTACAGATTTAATGCAATACCTATTAAATTACTAACATCATTCTTCTCAGACTTGGAAATGGCAATTCAGAAATTCATATGGACACAAAATGACCACAAAAACCCAGAATAATCCTTAGCAAAAGAAACAAAGCAAGGCATGGAAATCAAAACCACATTGATATACCGCCTAACCCCATTAAGAATGACTATCGTTAATACAAGAACAAAAACAGATGCTGGCGAGGATGTGGAGAGAAAGGAATGCTTCTACACTGCTTGTGGGAATGCAAATTAATGCAACCTCTTTGGAAGGCAGCATGGCATTTCCCGAAAGAACTAGAAATTGACCTTCCATGTGATCCAGCAATCCTCTTATTTAGAATATTCCCAGAGGAACTCAAGTCATTCTGCCAAAAAGATACCCGCACACGATGTGTTTGTTGCAGCTCTATTCACAATAACAAAAACATGGAATCAACCATGCTGCCCATAGAAGCTGGACTGGATAAAAAAATGTGGTACATATACACAATCAATATTATGCATCCGTAAAGCAAGACAAACATATGGACTTTGCAGCAACTTGGTTGGATTTAGAGTCTATCATACTCAGTGATCTGTCACAGACAAAGAACAGGGTACCATATGTTCTCACTCACTAGCAGACCTTGAACAATTATCATAATACTATGACAAAGGGATTGGCAGTAGTGAGAAACTTCCAGGGGAGGGGTGTGGGATTGGCAGTTGAGGGAAACTGCCGGGGGAGGGAGGGGCACACCTCATCAACAAGGATACCTGCATAACCAACATATGTATACCTAACCCTGAATTGTACCCCACATCTTCGAAGCAAAGGAAAAAATAAAAAGAAAAAATAAAAAACTGTACCTATCATACTAAAAAAATAAAAGAAAAAGAAAAAGTGGCATCAAGAAACTTGTTCAATCAAGTATTCCGCAAATTGTCAATATCTAAAAGAGTAACATCTGTGAAGTCCAATGCAGCAAAGATTAATAAAATTAGGTGTGCCTCTAATTATCAATACTATTATGTTTAATTCTATCCCTTGTATTATTTTTCTGTTTGTAGCATGCGCCTTTTCCCCCATATTTACTTGCCTTTCTTTGAATTAGTTGGTTCTTTATTAGTATTGTTATTTCACCAATTGACTCTTATCTTTTTCTCTTTATTTTTTTAACAGTTTTCCTATGGTTTACAATATGCATCTTTCGCTTATCATAGTTTACTTTAAAAACATTATTCCACTTTGTATATTTTAGGAAACTTACAGCAATATATTTTTTTCCTTCTCATTCTTGAATAACTTACTGTTACTTCTAATATTATTTTATTATTGTAATGATCAATTTCATGTATTAACTTGACTGGGCCATTGAGTGCACAGCTATATGATCAAACAGAATTCTAGGTGTTTCTGGATAAGAATATAATTTAAATCAGTAGACTGAATAATGCTAACTGGTCTCCCTAATGAGGGTGGGCCTCATCCAGTCAGTTGAAAGTGTGGATAGAACTAAAGGTTGACTTTTTTCAGAGTAAGAGAGAATTCTGCCAACTGTCGTTGAACCAAAATACTGGATCTTCTTGGTTTTTGAGGTTGCTGACCTTTTACCTGGGAATGCACCCTAGATTCTCCTGGAGGGCCAGTGTGTAACTTCACCCTATTAATCTCAGTAGTAGTCCGACTTCATAATCAGGTGAATTGGGACAGTTTCTTATAATACATCTCTCTTTATGTCCCTAGCTCTTTATCTATCTATCTATCTATCTATCTATCTATCTATCTATCCTGTTTCTCTGCAGAATCCTATCAAATACAAAGTTTGATACCAAGGGTTGTTCCAGAGAAATAGTTTTACGGATGGGTTCTCTGAATTGATTTCAGGTTTTTTGAAAGTGGCTCTCTAATCCAATTTAATGTAAAAATACCACTGACTGCTTCCAGTAGCAAAGACAGCATTGACAGTCTGTACGATCGGGCAATAGAAGTTTGTTAATCATTGCCATTGCATACTCCTAATCACTCACTTATGAGAAGCAGGGTGGATGTATATGTAATACTTTGAGTGTCTGTGTCAAACTGGTGAGAATAAGGAGGTCGGCTGGTCGCTCCTAATGTCACTGGGCAAGAGGAGAAAAGGAAAGTACAAGCTCAAGGGCCAAGTATCCAACCGAGACCTTCTATGAACGCCCTCGAGGAGACCTTGTCTTCTCGATGCACAGGCTGACATTGGTAAAAATCACATCCGACTCTCATCCTGTGGCCAGCTGAGCTACAAGACAGGCGAAACCCCGAGCCTTGCCGGCTGTCTGCTGTCAAAGCGAGGGCATTTATTGGAAAACCGAGGGATGCGGAAAACTAAAATGGGGACGTGTGGGAGAACCGAAGGAGCTGGAGATATCGAGTCCCTAGATCCTGAGGACTCTTCTTTGCCAGCGGGACAGGTGTCTCAGCCACAGAGGAAGCAGCCCCCTTTCCCCAGCGAAAGTGGGCTTTTCGCTGAGGAGGTTAGTGCTCACTGCCTGGGAGAGCGATCATGGCTTTCCTCGGGGCAGTTGCCCTGCAAAACAACCTTGTTACCGTCAGGACTCACCTCTCCTCTGTGCCTCTAGACCGAGAACCAGGCTCGTACCTGTTGTCCCAGCAGGTACCTGTTGGCAAGATGCGAGATGTGATCCGTGAGTCACTCTACGACACTTTAATGGAGCTACCTGAGTTTTCTCATTTGTACACACAGAAGTCTAGGAAACATATGCTGACATGGATATTAAGTGTTTGGGATAATGGTGGAATCAAAGTACAGTCGGATCAGGTCAAGTGTATTGATATAGGCTCACTAAGCGATATTCTGCATTTAATGTTGTAGCTCAAGGAGTTGCAAAGGGTTCGAACTATTCGATCAGTTTGTTGACGAAAATATGGACCAAAAGGTGGTCCACAGCGAGAAAATGAGAAATTCTGGACACACTGGTTTTTAAGCCTGTGAAGTGAGAGATGTTATCGCGAGACTAGCCAAACCACCAGCACTGCCTCTGCTTAGGAAAATGTAGTAAACGAAAAGCAATCTCCCATTCCTGGGGGGAATGCAGAGACTTTGTACCTCTATTAAGGACTCGAAAGGTGCAGAGATGGTGATGTTCCCTGCATCCCCATTCAGTAAGCCTCTGTGGCCCTTGCAAAGGAAGGATGGGGCTGGAGAATGAACGTGGATTATCCTGTATTTATCCAGATGATGACTCTAATTGCAGCTGCTGTACCTACAGTGGTTTTATTGCATGAGAAAGTTAATACATCCCCTGGTACCTAGTGTGCAGATATTGAGCTGTCAAATGATTTCCCCCATACTTGTTGATAAAAAACCACAACCAGCTGAGGTACTTGCAGAAGGCAAAGGGATATGAAATGGTTGGTAGGAAAAGTTTTGAATGCCAGCTACGAGCATGTGACCAATTACAGAAATGAGAACTATAGTAGTCACGAGGTTTTTCTCCCTATTTTTATGAATGTATTTGGGCACGTTTCTTCTCTTTATTGTCCTTTTATCACTTAACATAAGATATATTGACTTTATAACATAATATCTAAGTATCGTCAACTTTAAGTCGTCGTCACTAAGCTATGGTATTTCAAGAAGGTAGACATCACTCAAGAACATTATCCCTTCTTCTGGGGAAGGGACTAGTGCATCTCTGGTTTCACATACGATAGCTGCATCACCTTCGGTGAAATTATAACCTTGTCATCGTCTTTTTTTAGAGATTCAGTGTGATTTACTCATTTAGGGAAAAGAGTACGGCTCGCTGCTGCATTCATTTAATTTTCCGTAAACACCTCTTTGAGGCTGAAGCAAATCCGATCGGTTTTCAGTGAGAGAATAAAATACGAAAGCCGTGTCTGGAGTTGCTTCTAAACAGAACTGGTTTCTAATGCTAACAAGAATGAAGGAGAAGGAGAACGAGAGGAGAAAGGGAAGAAGGGAAGAAGAGGAAGGGGCAGGTGAAGAAGAAGAAGAGGAGGGGGAAAGAATAAATCACCATATTTTGTAATTCTCTTCTTTTTTCTT
The DNA here is from genome assembly GCF_000164805.1 of Carlito syrichta. NCBI lineage: Eukaryota > Metazoa > Chordata > Mammalia > Primates > Tarsiidae > Carlito > Carlito syrichta. The sequence continues at coordinate 2,084 of NW_007232694.1, read as the reverse complement.
TCCTGGTCTTTGTTTTTTAATCTCTGGATAAGCGCCGCATCCACAAGCACCACCAGTGAGTATCCTTGGGTTAAACGGCGTATGTTTAAAGAGACGCTATAGGACCCTACTTAACAAGGGGTAGACTTGCGATGGCTAGGTTTATGTTTCAACCTGATGGGGTCAAGGGTGCCCCGATATTTTGTCAAACATTATTTTAAATGGGTCTGCAAGGATATTTCTGGATGAGAGAGAGAAACATTCAGATTGCCAGACTGAGTAAAGCAAATTGCCCTTCTTAGTGTGGGGTGGGCCTCATCCAATCAGTTGCAGGGGCGTCTGGAACTAAAGGCTGACCCTCCCCCAAGTAAGAAAAGAACCTATTCCTGCATGACTGCCTTTGAACTGGAAAATCAGCTCTTCCTCGTCTCAAGCCTGCCAGTCCTCAGATGGGAACTGCAGCGTTCACTATCGTGGTTCTCAGGCCCTGGGACTCGGACTGCAAGTCTACCATCAGCTTCTCCAGGTTCTCTAGCTGGCTGACTCACCCTGCAGCTCTAGCTCCTGTGATTGCACTTTCTCACAATTTCTCTCTCTCTTCTTCCTTCTCTCTTTCTCTTTTTCTTGCTCTCTCGCCTTTTTTCTCTCTTTAGTGGTTCTACTTCTCTGACGAATCCTAGTTCGGTTTTATTTCTGTATGTGCTAATAGTCTTTCAGTTCATTATTATAATTTTTGCTTTAAATAAACACTTACCATGTAAATAAGTTAATTTTTAAAATATGCTTATATGAGGGGGCACCCTCAAACCCTGGTATTTATTTATACAAGATTATGTATTTATTTTTACATGTCTAAACTTCAGTCACCTTCAGACTACTCTCCATTTGATGCAGTGTACCCATCAAGCTACTTTTGCCACTACTCAAAATAGTTTTTGAGCTCGTCAATTTTGAGACTTTTAGTGATTATGCTGTTTTGTGTTTCACCTCTTCCACACTGGCAAAACATCTTCCTGGCAGTGGAGACCTGCCAGATATATCATTTTTTACAGCAGATTGAAATAATCTCAGTTACTACTCTTTTTTCTTCTGATTCTAAAGGAAGTCACTTGTTTTATAGAGACATGCAATAATGTTAAATTTCAAAAAGGTATTATTTTAGCAAATATTTGACTTATTAACAGTCTGAGGATAATTAATAGTGTTTGAGACTTTTTTTGCAGTAGCTCAGAAAATATTATGCCTTCAATAAAGGAGAAAATAGAAGACTATGGAAAATGTACCACAATATACAAATGGTGTTATTTAGCACAAGATTTTTTAAAAATGGGTTTTAAAGAAGAATCTCTCTACCCAATGAAGTTGACAGAGCTTTCATTGAAATTTGCTTTTAGAAATTGCAGGACTTAGAATTACATTGAAAATATTATACTTTGTCTTTTATTTTTCCATCCTTACTGAGAAATGATTGACATGTTAAAATTGTATATATTTAAGAATATAACATGGTGTTTTGGTATAAATATATTTTGTGTAATGATTTCCTCTATCAAGCAAATTAACATAGCCATCATCTGACAGAGTTGCCTTTGTTTTTTGTTGTAGTGAGAACATTTAACTTCTACTTTTGTGACACATTTCAAGTGTGCAATCCATTATTATTAACTATACTACCCGTGCTGTACTTGACAGTTTTAGAACTTATCTATCTTATAACTGAAAGTTTGTATCCTTGAACCAACATTTCACTTTTGTCCTACCCCCTGGTCCCTGGCAAGCATCATCGTATTATGTCTCTCCAAGTTCCACTTTTTTAGATTCCACATATGAGTGATATCATACATTATTTGTCTTTCGGTGCCTGGCTTATTTCACGTAGCGTAATAATATTTTCTGAGTTCATCCACATTGCCGCAAATGCAGAATTTTCTTCTATTTTGGGTCTAAGTAATATTTACGTTCCAGCCATGCATAACATAATGACATTCTGGTCAATGATGAATCGCTTACAGGATGGTGGCCCCGTAAGATTATAGGGAAGCTGAAAAAAAATTCCTACTGCTTTGTGCCATTGTAGCTGTCATGACATCATAGTGCAGTGCATT
>NW_007232693.1:0-7853 GCF_000164805.1 Carlito syrichta | reverse complement strand
TCCACCCTCCCACTTGTGCTAATCCTCCTCTGGCCTGTGGTTTATCATAGCTGGCAACTCCTCACACAGCCCTGGAGCCTCCACCCACCTGGGCCAAAGACGTCCTCTCTATCCTGTGTGCTGACCATGATTACTCCTGTAATTATGCAACGTAATTGAGTAGTATAAAACTGATGAAGTTGTGACATTTGAGAACTGATATTTAAAACTAAGTTGAACATTTGGGAAAACCCTAGAAAAGGGACAGTTTTATTTTTTTTTTAAAAAGCCTCTCGGCCAGGTGCAGTGGCTCTCACTCCTGTAATTTCAGCACTTTGGGAGGCCGAGGTAAGAGGACTGCCTGAGTCCAGGGGTTCAAGACCAGCCTGGGCAACTCGACAAGCCCTCATCTCTACAATAACTAAAAGAATTAGCTAGGCATGGTGACGTGTCTGTGGTTCCAACTGCTTGGAGGGCTAAGGTGGAAGAATCACCTGAGTCCAGCAGGTCGAGGCTCCAGTGGCTGTGAGCATGTCACTGCACTCCAGCTTGGGCAACAGAGTGAGACTCCAACTCAAAAAATAAAACAAACAAAAAAACACTCATACCTAGGTGTGCAGAAGAAAACCGAAAGATTGGGAATGAAATCTCTAAAGCTTCAGAAGAAATCTGCAATCCCAAGTGCTGCACAAGGTCCAAGCTCTCCACCTACTTCAGTGAAACCCAAATGGAAATTATGTATGGGGTTTATGCACAAAAGACAACACAGAACGCCAACACATGGACCACAATTCCACAGAAACTTTTAACCAATGTTTTAATTAACTAACTCCTAGTCCCAGTGGCCCTGGAAAACACAGCTCCTACCGTTCTCACAAAAGTAGGTAATAAAAAAAGACCTGCTTCTCACACTTGCTTTAAACATGATGCACAGCACTTTTCTGGGTGATTTTGGTCAAACAGCAAGAAGTCCCTATAGTGCAGCTCTCAGATCATCAGCTGCAAACCCTGCTGCAAGGATTCTAGAAGTGTGGAAACAAAGCTGTTCCCTTCAAGGGGACTTTGTGTCTGAGCGCTTCAATACGTTTTGTTAGTAACAAGAAGTCAGGTCAGTCATTAAAGCTGTCAATGCCATGACTAGTCCCATCTATAAATCAAGAAGATGGCAAGTCTTTAAAGGTCATTTCGCACTCTAAATTCTGTTCTAACCTTATTTTTAAAATATTCTTGCCACTTTATTTATATACAAGGATTTTTTGTAAATTATTTCAATGAAATGGCTTGTGTAATCACATTTCTACATTTTCAATTTGTCTTTTAAAGGGGGACACACATATTTTAAATACTCCAAAAGCAAAATAAGAAAGACTAAGTAAAGAATGGAAGAAGCACTGGAGATCAAATAATAAGTTTGAATCTTAGCTGAAAGTTCCGAAATATTCTCCTGCCTTCAATTCCAGGTGCTCTGTTCCTCTTTAAACTTTCTGGAACTTATGGGTTATCCGCTGAATAACTTTCATAGGCAAGAGAATGCAGTTATTTTTCCACGGTAAAAATATTTATAGGTTGAAATCTTAATGTAAAAATGAACACATCATCCAGCAATTCCATTTCCCAGTGTCCATCCCAGGGACTTGCAAACATTTGCCTATGTGGGGCTCACTGCAGCATTATATGCAGTCATCAAACACTGGAAAATGCTGAACAATAGGAGAACGATGACTAAAATGGAGAATATTCATAATATGTGATAGCATTTTAAAATTAAAAACTTGGCATATAGTTAATGAAGATGAGTGGCCCATGAAAGCATCATGTTTTGTGAGAAGGTACACGCAGAAACATCCATACAGGCTGTCACCTTGTGGATTGAAGACTCCAAAGCAAAACCAAAGTGTCATAACATCATGAGCATCCGCCCTACTCTGAGAGGAGTGAATACGTACATTAAAACGTCACCATTACTGGCTAGTTTTCCAACACATTTTAACTCAAAGTCAGTGTTCCTGAATAGAAAGGCCATGCAGCAACTGCTATGGGTAGCACCATGGACAGCATCACCGCAGCACCAGAGTCCACCTGAGGGGGCAAAAGTCCTGAAGGGTTCATCCAGGATCCAAGACGGGAGAAGATCGAGACTATGTTCTCATTTTACAGCTAATAGCAATTTAATATCAAAGATGCACCAAAAAAATGATTTCAGAAGCAAAAAAATAAGTTTTTTTCAGTGCTCAGAAAAAATTTAAGATATAACAATGGCAGGTGTATACAAGGGTCAAAACTGTCTGAAGTGAACATTCGTCTATAATCCTTCTCAGATGGCATGGCCAGAGGGAGAGAAGACAGACTGAATGATTCTTCCAGAAGATTCCCTCAGACTAAGATCACTGACCTGACCTTATGGGCGAAACCCCCCGGAATCTGTGCACGCCCCCCTCAAGCCACCCCTCCCAGCCTGTTCTCCCCCAGCTTGTCTCTGTCTGCATCTCTACTTACTCTCCCTCAGCCAGCTTTCTGCCTTCATGGCCACACCACCCACACTACCCAGCCCCAAGCCCTACCTTCCCTCGAACTCTTTCCTCCGCATCACTTGGTTTTACCCTTTTGCTCATTAAGTTTACCTGAGTCACCTCTTTAAAGGCCTGACCCTACAATCGAGATAAGCACTTCTGGTAGCAGGAGAAACTCTCCAAAATGTATAACCTTGAATTTCCATAGCTTTTCATAGCAGAAAATATCTAGATTAAAAGTTTCAAGCACACAATCTTTGCCTTATATTCAGAAAAACATATATAAGAAATTAACAGCCTAGTTACATATACCCCACTTCCTTATTAGATTCAACAAGGGTTCATACTTCCACAAAGAAAGTCAACTAGTGATAAGCCCAATGTTTAAGTTCCAGCTAATTCAGAAACATCACAAGCTATCAGCTTCCTAAGTCAGAACCAGCTCTGCCTTGCAGACATCTCTGCTACAGACCACATCAGTCACATGCTCCTGGCAAAAACTTTAAGCTGAAAACACATTCCCCGTTAGAGAAACAACAACAAAGTGCAATCTATGAACCTGAACTTGATCTATGCCGAAGGGGATAAATGTTGGATAATCAACAGAACAAATGTGGAACACGAATTACAGATTAGATAAAAGCATCAATGTCTAATGAACTGAATTTGGTGACTAAAGGAGCATATCTTTGTTTATAGGAAATACACGTTATAAAGTATTAGAGGTTACAAAACCAGAATGATTTCTGCAACTTCATCTCAAATGGTTCCAAAAATGTGTGTGTAGGGGTGTGTGTGGAGAGAGACCAGGCAGAGGAAGAGAAGAGAGAGAGGCAGAAGGACAGAGGAAGTATGACAACTGGGAGTCTGGGTAAAGGTAGTGTACAGGAATCCTACTATTATTGCAACCGTGCTGTAAATATGATTTTTTCTAAGTTTTAAAGACAAGCAGGAAAAAGCTGGTACTGGTGCTTTCTTTTCCTCCCCTGCTGTATCTGTGGCGCTGACAGAAAGTATCTGACTAAAGAAGGTTCCACTCATCTCTCCAGCGTGGTCACACTGCCCAAGAGACAGTGCCAGCTTCTCCTGTTCTGCTCTCTGGCTTGATACTTGTAAGCTGAGCCTGTCCCCAACCCCGGTCACACATTGCTTTCCTAGGCCTTCCCTACTGAACCACAATGGCCGTATGACACACTTCACTGAGAAGACAGAGGAACATAGTAACATCACCATTCGCTTCCCATTCTCGCAGATCTGACCAGTATTTTGACTAGACTGAATGTTTAAGGACTGACAACCAGTAGCAGAAAACTGCCCAGATTCCATAACTGGGAGAAAACCAGACAGCAAACCTACCTCAGATGGCTAAAAAATATATCTACCTTCTATTTCTTGTCCAACAGAAAGCCCATCCCATTTTCGATGTAAAGTAAGAGAAAGAAAAACATCCTTAAAGCCAAATCAATCAATATCAGAGAAAAAAGGGCATGTCTATGCATGTCAGGAACACGTTCAAAGACCACAGCATGGTATGCTGCTACGTGCTGAACTGTCCCTCCCCTAAAATATATTGAAGTCTTGGCCCCCAGTACCTGTGAATGTGACTTCATTTGGAAATATGGTCTTTGGAAATGCCATCACGTTAACCTGAGGTCATACAGATCTAAGTCAACATGACTGGTGTCCTTATAAGAAGAGACTTGGCCAGGCGCGGTGGCCCACACCTATAATCCCAGCACTTTGGGAGGCCGAGGTGAGAGGACTGTCTGAGCCCACAGGTTCGAGACCAGCCTGGGCAATTTGGCAAGACTTCATCTCTACAATAAATAAAAAAATTAGCCAGGTGTGGTGGTGTGTGCCTGTATTTCCAGCTACTTGGAAGGCTAAAGCGGAAGAATCACCTGAGACTAGCGGGTCGAGGCTGTGGTGGCTGTGAGCATGACATTGCACTCCAGCCTGGGTGACAGAATGCGACTCCAATTCCAAAAAAAACAAAAACAAAAACAAAGAGACTCACAGACACACAGGGGAACCCATGTGACAACAGAAGCAAAGACTCAGGGGATACAGCTACAAGCCCAGGACACAAAGGACACCAATAACGCAGAAGATGGGCACAGAACAGTTCTTCCCCAGAGCCTTCAGAAAGCATGGCCCTACCCACACCCTGAATTCAGACATCTAGCCTATAGAACTACGAGGGAATAAATTTCTGTTGCTCTGAGCCAGTTTAGGATTCTTTGCTACAGCAGCTCTCAGAAGTCAACGCATACACTACAGTTTATATCTGAACATCTATCCCCAAACACACACAGCTTGCCCTGCCCAGGAAAGCCGGTCCCATTGAGTAGGATGTTCCCTGCATGATGTCACACTCTTGAGGGACTTTGCTGCAGCAGACAACACTTCAGTGTTCTAAACACACTGCTGCGGTTAGCTTCACTGTCTACTATGGTATCACAAACCCTGAGACGTTCGGATCATGAAAGCAAAATTAAAGTTGGTCAGAGAATCTACATTGAAACTCAAGCAGGGACTCAAATAATCAGACGGTCATGACTGCCCTTGGACCAGCTGGTGACTTCTAGATTTTGACAGCTGGGTTTCAGCCCTTACCAAATCCCTGCTGGCTCCAATGGCAGAATGTACAGAGGCCAGACTGTGTTTAGGCAGGCACAGACTCCAAGTTAGTAACTGCTGAGAGCGCTCCAAAGAGCATGAGAAAAACAACTTTTGGCTGAAAATCCACAGTTGCACGCTGTGAGTTTTGTGGTGGAGGGGACAGGCAAGGGCACCGCACTGTGGACAGACGGGACAACTGCAGTCTTCCCTCCAATTTCCTGCCATGGTCCTGCTTCCCTCCTCACTGTCCCTCACCTTCCCCGAGACCTCTTCGATGAGCCCCACCCCACTCCTGGCCCTGGGTCACATAGCAGCCAGTCACACTTAGCTTCTTCCTTCAATTCCCAAGACAGTCCTTGGGAATGATGACAACAGCACCTGTAGCAGGTTGCTTTGAGGATTAATGCGGAGATACTTAGCACAGTGCCTGGCCCATAGTAAACATTAGGGAAATGTTTTTAACAAAGCAGAGAACAAGGCTTTCTGACACCAGAGTCCTAGATGGAGCTCTGTAGAGGCTGACAAAAATGAGAGTATCCCGAACTTCTAATCTACAGAGACAAATGTGAAATGTGGTGCTGGTAATGGAGAGGCATCGGAGAGGGGAAATCGTGATTGAAAACGTCCCATGATTGCTGAGGACTCTAAGAGACCTTTCATAATTTGTGTGTGTGTGTGTGCGTGCTCATGGCAGAGAGAAAGAGACAGAGAGAGAGAGAGACAATGAGAGACAACTCTCATCTTGTCACCCAGGCTGGAGTGCAGTGGAGCGATCATAGCTCATTGCAGTCTCAAATTTCTGTAGCTGAGACTCCAAGGGTGTATCAACACATCCAATTAATTTATTTTACTTTTAGTAGAGATAGGATCTTGCTATGTTGCCCAGGCTGGTCTCAAACTCTTGGTCTCAAGCAATCCTCTTGCTCTGGCCTCCCAGAGCACCTGAGCCACCAGACCTAGCCTAGCAGTTCTTAAATGAGTGTCTGATTTCGTTCCCTAAACTTCCAGGGAAGTAAATCGATGCTCTAGAGGGAGGCAGGCATGACATTTACCCTCTTAGGACTGTGGGGTCCACAGCTTGAGCAAGGTGACAAGGGAGAGAAGACACAGACCAGGATTCCTATCACTCCCGTGGGACAGGGAAGGTGTGTGGGAGGACCCTGCAGCCTAACTCTGTGGCTCCCACAACCCCCCCCGCCCTGTGACCCTGTGGTCTCCGCCCTTCCAGCTGCTGAGCCTGCAGGTAAGGCTGTGACTCAGGGCTCTTCACCACCTTGAGTGTGAGGCCACTGCAGTACACATCACTCCTATCAGATGTCAACTTTACAAATAAATATTTTATCTTTTCTGCTACCCTGGGAGTTAACAGTAAAATAACCTGACACTTTATCACACAGTTGATATTATTGAGGAATTTTTTTAAATTAGGAAAAAACAAGGCAGCCATGGTAAAAATGGGCAATTAAGAATACATCTAAGCCAGGCCCGGTGGCTCAGCCTATAATCCGCGCCTTGGGAGGCTGAGGTGAGTGGATTGCCTGAGCCCGTGGGTTCGAGACCCGCCTGGGCAACTTGGTGAGATCTCATCTCTACAATAAATCAAAAAAATTAGCCGGGCGTGGGAGCACGCACCTGTAGTTCCAGTTCCTTGGAAGGCTGAGGTGCAAGGACCGCTGGAGCCCATCAGGTCGAGGCTGCGGTGGCCGGGAGCGGCCACTGCACTCCAGTCTGGTTGACAGAGTGAGACTCCAACTCAACAACAACAAAAAAGAATACATCTAAATTCCTCAGATAAAACCGAGATGACTTTCTTCGATATGAAACAACACAGTTACGGGGCAATGGTCACTCAAAACAAACCAACTCATTCCACACGCTCAAGCCCGGCCTTCGAAGTACCTGTGGTAAACTGAAGGCCACGCTTCCTGGAACCATAGACAGGTGGGTCCTCAGCGTGAACGTGTACCTGTGATTGGGCAAGGTCCACAGGACCACATGCCTAGGAGACAGGAGCGTAGTCAGCGCCCACATCAAGGACAGAGACATGGGGTTAATTTGTTCCTCTCAATCTGGTACCAGATGAGAATCGGGTGGGAACAACAGGGCATTCTCAGAGCCTTGAAGGAACAGAACCACAACTTAGTTCCCAAAAGCTGCCAGCAATTAAAATTGTTGTCCAGAAATAAGGGCACCTTGGGCCAGATGCACGTCAAGTAGAACCCAGCCAAGCTCATCAGAGCACCGGCATCAAAACACCAACTGTGGCACATTTCCAGTTTACATAAAACTCGTGCCAGGGGTCAGAGTCCTCGTTACCAAGGAAAGCCTAGACACAGCTCCTCTCCTGAGATTTCACATTCTAACAAAATAAAGGAAGGGAAGCCAAAGACGGAAGAGCTAGACTAGAGCATCAAAAAAAAAGTCAGTTTGGGCCAGGCACGGTGGATCGTGCCTACAATCCCAGCACTTTGGGAGCCTGAAGTGAGAGGATTGCCTGAGTTCACGGGTTCGAGACCAGCTTGGGCAACTTGGTGAGACCTCATCTCTATAATAAACCAGAAAATTAGCCAGGTGTGGTGGTGCATGCCTGTAGTTCCAGCTACTTGCAAGACAGAAGCAAAAGGATCACTTCAGCCCAAAAGGTGCCACTGCACGCCAGCCTGGGCAACAGAGTGAGACTCCAACTCAAAAAAAAAAAAAGTTAGCTTTTAGAACTATTCATTAATCTCCTTGCACATTTTC
>NW_007232692.1:0-20028 GCF_000164805.1 Carlito syrichta | reverse complement strand
TGTTTAATATTTGCATAATTTATAAGACTTTTGAATTTTTTCAAAACTCCCCTGCCTCCAGATCCAATTTGCTGCTTGTCCTAAAAGAATATTAAAAACTCTATGTCTTAAATGCTTGCAACATTTTAAATGGAAGAGTTTTCTGCCCCTAGTTTTCACCCACCAGGATTTCACAAATGTTAGCTTTCAATTTACATCTTTGACCTTCTGTACACAGCTACTGGGAGTTCTCATGATTCACAGTGGCTTTGTTTAACTTCATTTTGCCTCTGGTTCTGAGTGTCCTTCTGCATATATTCCTTTACCTCATTTGGATGAGAAGAGGCGTGACTTCCTGCTAGAAGGAACAAAAGGTCATGGATCTGGTGGCATGCAGACACCGTTAATGCCAGTTTCTGAACACTGACCTTATAATAGGCTCTTGATAAGCTTTAACTTGTTTAGCATTTTTCTATATAACGGACAAGACCAAAAGAAAGAAACTATTATTCCCATTTGCAAAAGGAGAAACTTGAACTTAGAAAGTGTTATTCAACTTGATTATGGCACCCAAGATAGAAAATGTCAGCATCAAGATTTGAACTCTTACCTGTGTGATTCCAAAGCCCTCGTGACATGGCTTTATTACTATAATTGAGGAGTGACCTTTGGAAATACCTGCCTCTCCATAGATATTTTTGATAAATGTTTGAATCAGAATAGGTTTAGATTAGCAGAAAAGTTACAAAGGTAGTTCAGATAGTTCTCATGTACCCCATACCCCATTCAGAGATTTTTGACAAAGTCTACAGAGTAACTCAGGTAAATGTAAATATATGTTATATACATATGTTAATATTATTATATATCATATATAATCTTAATTTAGAATAAATCAAAGTCTCAGATAGGTAATCATTGTTCCCATATTGTGCCTTGGTGGAAATGCCAGAAATTAGCTGTGGCTTGGAGCTTGCAGGGTGCTGGATTGAGAATTCCATTAGAGATCACAGTTTCAGCTCCAGAGCCTTCCATCTTTTCAGTTTTTAGTGAAAACTTATTTTCAGTTTACTTTTCCCTTTTTCTCTTGACCCCACTGACTCAGGCATAATCTATGAAACCTGGGGACAAATCCAGAATACACTTTCCAAGCCTGATCAGTCCCACCCACCTCTAGCAAGCAAGCCCTCATTACTGGGCTCAGCTCATCTATTTGTCTTTCTTCTTTCTTTTGGGATGAGTCCATTCCCAGTTTCTCCTGACTTCCTCAAGTCTAAACAGATAACCTGGCAGAGCCACCTATCTGCCTGGTGTGATTGCCCTTGATCATTAGCATGAATTGGGTGAGGATAGAGCCTGCCAGGGAGAAGTATGAAGTGCCCAAGCTAGAGAAGACATAAGAGATATTGAAGAAATGGTCTTCTGCCTGTGTTCTCTAGCTTAATGACTAGAAGTCATCTTTTGTCTCTCTGGCCCCATTTTCCCCCCAAACATAGTGTGACAAATATAGGAAGATTTAATGAGAATCAGTGCTATTGTGGCCTTTGGAGCGTCCTGCGTCTTTGAGAGCACCTGGAGAAAGTGTGCTGGACTGTAGTCACAAATGGCCTAGTAGTAAGCCGACCACACCAGGAAGGCCATATTGGAAGGACGTAGGTTGACCTTGTTCTTGAGCACACGTGGACCATCCTTAGAGATGCTCAACATATGGTTTTAAGGCTAAGAAGATAGGGATGAAGGTGGACTGGTGTGAAATGAGAACTACTAACAGTAAAATATAAGGATAAATAAAGAGAATGCAACTTCATTATTTACCTTGTATATTGAGGCAAGGGGACACTGGAGCTACCCAGATGTGCCCCTGCCATGTGTTGTGTTAAGAGAGAGAGAGAAAAAAGAGATACCTCTGGGATTTCAGGCCCTAGAGTAATATATCAAAACTTGAGGTGGAGAAGAATAAAGTAAAGAGACAAAGAGAACAGAGTGGAGCAAGCATTGCTTTTGAACTTGCCGCTTACTGTTCAAAACATACCAGGCAGAAAACACATTCCCCCACGGGTAGAGCTCTGTAATTAAGTAAAAAACTCTGGGCCAGACTTGGTGGCTCAGCCTGTAATCCCAGCACTTTGGGAGGCTGAGGCGGGTGGATTGCCTGAGCCCACGGGTTTGAGACCAGCCTGGGCAACTTGGCGTCTCTACAAGAAATCAACAAATTAGACGGGCGTGGTAGCACACGCCTGTAGTTCCAGCTACTTGGAAGGCTGAGGTGGAAGTATCACTGGAGCCCAGCAGGTCGACACTGGAGTGGTCAGTGAACATGCCACTGCACTCCAGCCTGGGCAACAGAGTGAGACTCCAACTGAAAAAAACCACCAAAAAACCAACACACACACACACACACACAAAAAAAACCTCTGGCCACTATGAAGCTATTCCCTCCTATTCTCAGAAGCCAAAGTTACTTTATCATTTTGGAATCTGCCTGAAGGTTCTATTTATTGCCTTTTGGGAGGCCGGGAGCATGGATCTTATGTATTGCCTTGTTCTCTTTCTCTTCTACCGTTAAAACCTCATGCAAGTGCCCCTCATTAGCAGAATAAAACCAAAAAAACCTAACAAAGGATTCTCTGAAATAAAGATTCTAGGCTTCTCCCCTGTGAATCAGGGGAGAGTTTATAAAACGTAGGGATGATTCTGAGATGAAAACAATTTGGAAAAAACCCAACCTATAGTCAATTCACTATTTATATTTATTGTATTTAATTGAATGTAAGAAGCAATTGGTTTTAAGATACACCACTATTTTCTGTGCAATTAAGAAAGAGTAAATCTTCCCAATTAAACTATGAGTCGCTATTATAAGATTTATTCCAATTTTAAAGCATTTAAATATGAAAAATGTATATCTACAGTAGATGAAATGCAGTAATTTCCAAATGATAATAACAGCAACATCACACTTCTACATGACACAATGTGATTACCCTTTGTGCAAATGTAGATAAGGGTCACCTCTCCTTAAAAGGAGACAACCTAAATCCCATTAGAAACTGTGTATACCTCTGTAGATTCATGTCTCTTCAAGTTGGGTCATAATCTCTGTTTGATATAAATCTAAAGACTAAATGATAAGATCAGCCATTGGCTTTAAGCATGACTGTGATGATGACTTACTGTGGCTAATGGGACAGTGACAAATGTGAAGCAACAGGAATAGAAAATGGTGTGTGCACTTACATCTCTTCCTCCTTTATGGCTCTTGGAACCCTGCTCCTCACATCTGAAGAAACCTGGGCTAGAAGGTAGGTGATAATACATACCTGGCTCAGTCATCTAGACTGTCAGTCTGCCAACCACCAGATGTGTAAGTGAGGCCATCTGCCATCTGCTATCTGACTAGTCAGCTGACTGCAGACGCAGGAGTAAGTCCATCAGAGATTTGCTGCAGACTGCCCAGCCAACCCACAGAATTTTGAGCTAAATAAATAGCTGCTATTTGAAGCCGTAATGTTTTGGGGGTGGTTTATTATGCAACAAAAGCTAACTCATACTACTGCCATAACAAAGTCTAATATTTATGGCACTAGCTTTGGGGCCAGAAGACAGGTAGAACCTGGAAAAGTGTCAAGGAAATTGTTGGAAAAGGTTAAATAATGAGAAAACTATGAGAACAGGGAAATAGCAACCTATGTTACGTAGTAGTGAAATGCTTGGCAAAGCAGTTGTCTGTGGCAACTTGGAAGATAGAAAATTTACGTAATGAACTTGTTGATCTTGGCAAGATAGTTTCTATAAAGTATGTTTAAAATGTCAGTTGGCTTCTTTCAGTTGCCTATCATCAGTTAGGAGAAGAGATATGATCTGAATGTCTCTTTTCCCCCTAAAATCCTATATCAAAACCTAACTTCCAATGTGATGATATTAGAAGGTGGGGCTTTTGGGGAAATGATCAGACTATGAGGATGGAGCCCTTATGAATGGGATAAATGCCCTTATAAAATAGACCCCAGGAGCTGGGTTTGGTGGTTCAGCCTGTAATCCCGCACTTTGGGAGCCTGAGGTGAGTGGATTGCCTGAGCCCATGGGTTCGAGACGCACCTGGGCAACTTGGCGAGACCTCATCTCTACAATAAATTAAAAAACTTGCCAGCGTGGTAGCGCATGCCTGTAGTTCCAGTTACTTGGAAGGCTGAGTGGAAGGATCGCTGGAACCCAACAGGTCGAGGCTGCGGTGCCGGGAGTGGCCACTGCACTCCAGTCTGGGCGACAGAGTGAGACTCTAACTCAAAAAAAAAAAAAAAAAATAGGCCCAAGGGAGCCAATTTGCCCATTCTTCCATGTGAGGACACAGTGAGAAGTTGGCAGTGTACAACCTGAAAGAGGATACTCACCAGAACCTGGCCATGCTGACACCCTGATCTTGAACTTTTCAGTCTCCAGAACTGTTAGAAATAAATGTCTGTTGTTTATAAACTACCCAGTTTATGATACTTCTATAAAAGTGTGAATGAACTAAGACAGAAAGAGAGATGAGTTGAAGAAAGAAGTGTTCCATTTTCAAGCAGAAATAGGAATATAGAAAGGCAAGAATTTATAAATTAAAAAATAAAACTGTTTCTTACATGTAATCTCTCAAGTCAGTAAAAATTTCTCCAAGAAATACATAGCCTCAGTGTAAAGGTCTAATACAAAGTATGGCTATAAGACATTTTGTTAAGACCTCTGTAAGATTTAAGGTGGTGCTTAGTAGACACTTTGAGCTAGACAAAATACCTTCTACAATTTTTAAGGGTCTTGTCCAACAGAAGCCTGCTACACTCAAAGTAGAGACAGACATTTTCACAAAAAAAAATTGTGGTAGAGACTTTTGGGTCATGGAGAACATGTGAACCAGTTTCACAGGAAACCCTTGAGGTTTTCAAGAGAATTGTATTGTTAAAGGCACTACCGCTTAGACTAAAAGGGACTAAAAAAGGCAAAATAATTAGAAAACGCTTGGCCCTGAAGTTGCTGCAGACAAGATGCGGGCTGAGAAAGCTACTGTGTTAAAGGTTCTCATGACACCTTTAGGTTCAAACTTTGCTAGGAGGACTCACAGTACTCAGCATATAGTCATACTCATGGCTCTGACTTATTACAGTGAAAGGATACAAAGCAACATCACCAAAGGAAAAGGATACACAGAAATCTGGAGGAAACCAGATGTAAGCTTCCAAAAGTCCTCTCCTAGAACAGTCACATAGGAATAGCTTAATTTTTCCTTCATCCACTTATGACAACACATATTGAAATGTGGTTTTCTAGGAAAGTTTACTTGAGCCTGCCTAGAACATTTGGAGTCAATCACATAAACAACCTTCTCTACCTAGCATACACCAAAAATTCAGACTCCTAGAAGGAATGCATGTGTTCAGTGTAAACAGTATTTTTCACACAAAAAGATAAGGCACAGTGAGCCACTCTTGTCATTTAGGGGAAGTTTCACGTCAGCGTTGGGAATTGTTTATCATTCAGTTTCCCAGATGTCAGCTAAGGGCCAACTTTGCAAGCAGACCTGTCTAAAGATAGCAGTTTCAGGTCAGCTATGTTACCTTTTCTGCACAGCCACTCTGATGCAAGCACAAACTATTTCTCATAGAAGAAGAAGGACCTCTCAGGGGGTGAAGTCAGAGCCCAGAAAGTGAAATCAACAACTATGGAAAACAAGAGGCCAAGGAGTTACTCCTAGAGAGCAATTGAGAACAGTAGACTAGGGACCTACTCCCCCAAAACAATACAGATCTGACCAAAGAGCAACCCCTACCTCTAGAGTAGGGGGGGCCCATTGACACATGCTGGGTTGGACTTCAGAATGGCTATGGGTGAGTGACTACAATGTGCCCTCCATTCTTCCTGTCTTTTTACTGAAAGAGTCTTGCAGTAATCCAGTCTCTGTCTCACCATTTGTGTGCTGCGTGTGTAGGAAACAGAAAACTTGTCTTTTTAGTTCATAGGTCTTCCGGTCAAGAGGAGCTACACCAAAGGAGCCTTATCTTCATCCAAATGTGATTATAGATCACAGGATCCTGGGCTTCAATCCTTATGTTGTGATTAGATGAGACTCTGGGTGATCTTGGAGAGACTAAGTGTAAGTTCACATGGGAAGAATATGAATCACTGGAGTCAGAGGGTAGACTATGGCAGATTATTGCATGAGTGGTCTCAGTTTCATACCCCACTGTATCTATGCCTTTGGATAAATCTCCTTCATACTGACTCTGGATTTAGCCATGTAACTTGCTTTGGTCAATGAGATATCAGAAAACATGAGGCAAGGAGAGTCCTGAAGAGTGATTGTGAGACCATCCAAAATCTTCTAACCACCAGCCTACCTACCAGCTGATTGTAGGTACATGAATGAGCCTAGCAGAGATCAACTGAACTAGTCCTTACTGGAAATGCCCAACTAACCCACAGAATTCCATGCTAAGCTACTAGTTTGTTGTTTTAAGCTCTTGAGTTTTGAAGCAAGTGCTGTTTTTTTAAAGGCTAAATAATACATGCATAATGAGATATTTAAGGTACTTACAGACTAGATAGTCCTAGATTAAGACAGAGAAAGGTTATTGCTGCCCCAACCAGGTGAAAGCACATGGGCTTTTGATATTTGATAATCAGGATAGAGGAGCAAAGCATTTGCCAAATCAACAGCTGCACACCAACCTAGTGTCATAGCAGTGTTAATTTGATCCAATAAGGATGCAAATATAGAACATCAGTTACCATCTAATTGAGTTTAAGTTTTTCTCATTCTCCAAGATGCTCTCTTCTTTACAGACCATGTAGTTAAGCTAAATGGGGATGTATTAAAAATTATCATTGTGCCATTCATGGTTTTCATGGTAACAGAAATTTCCCATGATCGCAATTGTTATGATCTGCATGTTTGTGTCCCCACAAAATCCGTTAGATGAAATTCTAAGCCCCAGGGTGATGGTGCTGGGAGCTGGGACCTTTGGGGGTGATTAGGTTATGGGGGCAGAGCTCTCATAAATGGGAGGAGTGCCCTTATAAAAGAGACCTTAGGAAGCTCGTTTGCCCCTTCTACCACCTGAAGACACAGTAAGAGGGCACCATCTATGAACCAGGAAATAGGCTCTCTCCAGATACTGTATGTGCTGGTGCCTTGATCTTGGACTTCCCAGTCTTTGGAACAGTGAGAAATAGACTTCCATTGTTTATAAGCCTCCCAGTTTATGCTATTTTTGTTATAGCAGCCTGGGTGGACTAAGACAGCTCTAACACTTTTAAATCACTATTTTGGCCATGGTGGTACAATAGTTCCAGGGAGTTCCTCTTGACATGTTATATCATCAAAAAGCCCTCACTCCATTGATCAGAGAGTAAATGTAAAGTTTTTTTTTTCTCTAGCTGTTTAAGATGTCAATTCCAACTAAGCGCTCAAGACCTGAGGAAGTAACCACAGGATGAGTTTGTGGAACCACTGGGCTCACTGTGAAATTTCACTGTGAAATGCAACTAAACTCCATTCCACACCTGGTTTCCAAAAGCCTGCATTCTGATTACTGGTGGGATATTTTAGTTCCCCCATAATTAGTGTCATATGAGAGTAGTGCCCAGTCATTGTCCCAGAGTCTGGGTAGTTCCCTCTCCCCAATGTCTGGTCACTGGTAAATGGTTGTATGTCCTATTGGGTAAGCCTAGGAGGAAACATTATAGTATTCGGTGTAGCACTGCCCCATGGTCCTTTTTAAGGAGGAATTGGTTTCCTCTTAATTCAAGGAGTTCTGGCCAATAAACTGGTTAATTTGGAGTTTGGGATAAAAGTCATTACTCTCCAGTATGATGACTCAATATTTATCTATTCTCTAGTTCTAGGGATTGTTTCTGTACACATACTCTCTCTCTTCCTCCCTCCCTCCCTCCCTCCTTCCCTTCCTCTCTTTCTTTATCCCCTCCCTTCCTCCTTCCCTCCCTCCCTCTCCCTCTTTCTCCCCTCCTTTCCCCCGCTCCTTCTTACTCCCTTCGCCTCCCCTCTCCTTCTCTCTCTCACTCTCTCCATCTCTCTTATAAATCAAAAAGGCCTCAGTAGGCTGCCCATCTCTTCCATCCTAAGGACACCATTTTTAATTAGTCATTGCCAAAAACATACACATTTTCCCTATGTTATTGCTGATATAAATTGGCAAAACATAGCTCAGTATTTTAAGCATGTATTTTATCTCATGCTAGGACAAATTTTGGACTTGACCTACAGAGTTCAATTGGGATATGACTCTGGTACTCCCAGTGTTCTGGAGGCACTGAGAGGTGATGGGCTATTGATCTCCAAGACATTTAGTAGAAATTATTATAAAATCTTCAAGTAAGGGGTTTGCTAAATTCTTCCATTATGGGAACTCAGACTGGGATTGCTGGAAGAGAGTCAGTGGAGTTTTGAGAAATCAAGGTATTCATGTTTGTTAGACTCATTGTAACCTATAAGGCCCTACTTTTTCCTCTTCATGTCCTGGTTTAAATAGGAGAGACTTAGAAAAGTTAAGATTTCAACTTGCTCTGTAGTTCTATAGTCATGTAAAACTTTGGTCCTGAATTTAGATATAACAGAAATGGATGTCCTTAGAGCAAATAGATATTTTCTGTTTCTCTGACCTTGTCTTCAATTGAAGAGTCTAAAGTCCTAACCTTATTTATCTTCTGTAAACTCTATGGTGCAATTAGAAGACACCATCTCACTCCATAAGAACATCACAACATTCTATGTTAAGAGGGCTTTTGTGTTCTCAAAGACTTTCCTTTAAAAGGCATTTTATGTAAAACAACTAGAGATTATAAATTAACTGTTTTGCCAGTCTGTGACCTGGACTAACAGTATCCTATTTTCCACGGTAATGTGGTCGTTACTGCCTTTAAATACAACCAGGAGGGATAACTAATCCAAGATTTCCATCTTTAAAGTTCTGTTTACTGGAATCTTGTTTTCTCTTGATAGCACCTACATTAGTCCAGAGTCAGTTGTGTGTGTCGTTAATTAGTATGTACTGGTTATAAGGATACTGATTTGAAGGGTTTCAGTACACCCATTTAATAATAAGAATAACACAGAGTGAGTAAAAATACATCAAGAACTCATTCAGGGAAAGTGTTCTATAAATCAACCACTGTGGTATTCCCCTTGAAATCCTTTTAGCTAGAGCAATTGCAGATCTTTTTCATTCTGTGTTATTGTTCCAGAAGCAGAGAACAGCCAGGAAAGGACTGTGAAAGTGCCTTGCCTTATTAGGATGCCCAATGTCTGTCGTAGGACTTGATACTGGACAAAAGAAATAGCAGTACACTCTTTATGCTAATATGTCTTGATTAGAATAGCTTTACAGTAAATCTTGAAATTAGTTAGTGTGAATCCTCTAACTTTGTTCTTCCTTTTCAAGATTGATTTGGCTAGTCTAAGTCATTTGCATTTCCATATAAATTTTAGAATAAGTTTCAATTTTTAAAGGATGATTGCTATAATTTTAATCTATGGATTGATTTTGGGAGAATGAACATCTTATAATATTGAGTCCTTCTAATCATCATTGTTGTATAAATCTCCATTTCTTTAGCCTTTACTAATTTTTTCTTAGCAATGTTTTGTGGTTTTCAGTATATAGGGCTTGCCCAACTTTTATTAGATTCCCCCTCTCCCAAGTTTCAAATACTTTTTGATGCTATAGTACATGATGTTTTTATAGTTTTATTCTTCCACTATTTTTATAGGTAGAACATAAAATTACAATTGACTTTTGTATATTACTGTGTATCTTGCAATCTTTTAAATTCACTTATTAGTTCTAGAATTTTCTTTTCTAGATTGCATGGATTATTCTACATACATAATCATACTATCTCCAAATGACAGTTTTGTTTCTTTTCAGTATTTTTGCTATTTCTTTTCCTAGTCTCATTGTCCTAGCTAAGACTGTATAAATCTTTAAAGCTCTCTCCTTCCTTCTCCTCCTCCTGTATGTGACACATATCTTTAAACCCAGAGTTACAAGACGTAACCATCTTGTAGAGAGGAAAGAGATCATTTTCTTTGTAGCCTTGGAGCCCCACTGGCTCAGGCATAGTTGATGAGGACAGGGGACTGATCCAGGCTATAGTCACTAAGAAGTTCTATTTATATACACATTTGGCTGCCTAGTTACTCCTATCTCACACCAATATACCCCTGTACCATCTCCCTAGTCTTGCCCATGGATTTCTGGGAGTCTCCAAGGTGTCCCGTAGGTGCTCAAAAACAAGCCCACTTATTTCCTTCTCTTGTGATCTCTCTGAAAAGCCACTGGAGCCCCGAGGCCCATCACTGCTTTCTCCTCTCCTCACTGTTGTCAGTGTCCTCATGGAAATGCAGCACTGTGCAGCAGGACACTCTCTCCAGGTGACCTCAGAGCTGACAGTCTAAGTATCAAGATGGTGATGTGCTTAGTCTTCACTACATTGGCTAAGTGATTAGTCTTCATTCCATTAGTCATACCATGCTCTAGACAGCAATGGGGAGACTGCCTGAGATGTTGGCTAGAGAAGATGCATAGAAAGTCAATTTAACATCTCTCTTGCCTCTGTCTCTGACATGGGTACCCCAGACTCCCTGACAGGTTCTTCATACCCAATTAATGTAAACTAACTCATAGGAGAGGATATTTTAAAATTTAAAAATCCATATTTTATCATTAATTTTTGGCCTTTGCAGTCTTGTTTAGCCAGCTCTTAGGATGGACTTTTATTTCCTTTTGCATAGCTGTTGATAGGAACATTTGTATTTTGTGAAGCTGACTTTGTGGACTATCTGATCTCAGTTCTGATCATGGCTGGGAAATAGGAGGCTGGATGTGGTTGGGAGCCAGCTGTGGAGGCCCGCCTGAGCTTTAGGGATCCAGGCAGGCTGCGGACCCTGAGACTACTAGGTTGAGTTCAAGAGCTGAAGGCCCATTTCCTCTTCCCTTCTTTGCTGTTTTAGCATGTCCCATTAGCAGGGACTTTGATGATCTAAGCATGAAGTTCTGAGAGTACGACAGGCATGGCTTACTTTAGGAGTCCATTGTTCCCGTTTCTCACAGACTGCGGTTTCGGCTTTAAACTTAACATAATTCAAACTCAGATCACATTTGGGAGCCTTTAATACGGTACAAGCTTCTTTAAAGATTTAATAGTATATTTGTAGAATTAGTATATACATACAAAGTGCTGTTTCAACCTTAATAATACAGATAAATATCTAGAGCTACCAGAAATGACCCAGCATGATCTTTTGACTGAGCCACATTCCTTAGAAATTGGTTTGGGCTATAATTAAGAGTTTCTATAGTGTAGGTAGAATTAGTGTAAAATAGAGAGGAATTGGGATTTAGGTTGGTTATTAGGTGTTGTGTATGCATAGGTTTTAAAAGTTATTGATTATTAGAATATTATGATATTAGAATTGTTGTATTGTTTTTGAGAAATATTAACCAAGCATGAGGAACAGTGAGATAATTTTGGGATCCTCATTCCTCATGCTTGAGGAAACACCTGGTAGGTGGGGGACGCCCCCTCATCCACCTGGCTCTATGTTCATGTAAATGTCTTGTGATTTAATTGGGATTGCCCTTCCTCTTACTCCAGGAAACACCTGATGGGTGAGGGATGCCCCTCATTCACCTGACTTTGTGTTCATGTAGAAGTTTTGTGATTTAATTGAGATTGTTCTTCCTCATGCCTGAGGGAACACCTGGTAGGTGGGGGGGGGCGCCCCTCCTGCACCTGGCTTGTGTTCACATGGAAGACTTGTAAGACTGCCTGTGTAAAATTTGGGGATAAATACCTGCTGTAAGTTTCAATAAACGGCTTCTGCTCAATTCATCGAACAGAGGTCCACTTTCTTTCTCTTTATATCTATCCCTCCATCTTTCTTTCTTTCAATATCTATCCCTCCAGAAATAATCGCCGACGCCATCACACCTTCCAAGGGACCTCCTAAATCTCTTTTTTGGGGGCTGGCCCCCCAAAGGATATGGGGTGGTGAATCTCTCAGATATTATTCCATCAGTCACATGGGTTTTTTGAAATAAGTGTGATCTCTAGTCTTCCAAGCCATCCTTTTCCTTTCCAACCTTCACACCTTCTATTCCGGGAGCAAAGTGGTCATTTCTGTGAGATGTAAAATTTTTGAAGGTGTTCTGTGTTCTCTGGCCTTGAGAGTTGAGAGGATAGCCCAGCAGTCAATGACTCTGTGCTAAAGGTGGAAAGGGCTTAAAGGAAGAGGATGTTCCCCTAACGTTATATTGCTGAGTGGAATCTCCTTTGATGACAATGCAGTAGGGCTGAAGTGGACTAAAATTCATATTCTCTCTCTCTCAAGTTGTGATACAGGTCATGTCACAGGTGAGTGACTCCTTGACATTTGGGCCATGTCTTAACTCCTTCTTCCCTAACCTTCATTATGTGAAATTCACCAGTAATCTATTCTAGGTTAGTGGAAAATCATGCCTCAAGGTTAATCCAACTTAACCAACTTTTCTTTGGGCAGGCACCCTGGAGGACAGACACATTACTCACACAGCAATGGACTGGGGAGGAGACATTCTAAAACATGGATTCAAAACAAAGATTGAATTCTCTCTTGCCATGAAGGAGAATATTAGAATGCCAGAATAGAGATAATATGCTTTGTAGGGACACAAATACTGTGGAGTCAGTTGTGGAGGTATGATAATTTGAATATTATTTTTCCTCTGTGACAGTGTTCCATTCAGGCTACAAGATATAAGGTTAATATGTGTTCCTCTAGGAGGAGGTGGATTTGATTAGAAAGAACTCCAATAATAAGACTGGCAAATATTTAGCTCTTAAAAGTCCAGATTTGAGATATAGTAAATATTTTAGAAGATGAAATCAGGAGCAAGAGAGGGAGAAGTAATTGAAGGAGGACTGTGTCCTGACACCTGTCCCACTGGGCAGAGTCTTGGAGTGGGGAAACTGCCTTCAAGTTTTGGGGTCTTGGAGTAGATAGTTTCAAGTTTTTTGTCTAGGCAATGCCTACAATAATAGCAAGTCTTATAGAAAAGTTCCACTCTGCAACTATATGAAGCACACCTGTTTCAAAATTGGAGATCCATTATGCCTAAACATGAACAGGCCAGAGGAAGCTACCCAATTTTTCATGGGCACAGAGTATCATGGGAGGACCATCTTCATTTTCTGAGTCCTCCAAGTGGAAGATAGAAGTTAACTGAAAAAGCTGGGCTTGGTGGCTCAGCCTGTAATCCCACAACTTGGGAGGCTGAGGTGAGTGGATTGTCTGAGCCCGCGGATTTGAGACCCACCTGGACAACTTGGTGAGACCTCATCTCTATAATAAATCAAAAAAATTAGCCGAGTGTGGTAGCGTGCACCTGTAGTTCCAGCTACTTGGAAGGGTGAGGCGGAAGAATCGCCGGAGCCCAGCAGGTCGAGTGAGACTCCAACTCAAAAAAAAAAAAAAAAATTAACTGGAAAAATATTTGTTGGATTTGCAAAGGGTTTATGACCAGGACAGATAGAAAAATCCTTACTTAGGATTTGATTGGGACATGGCTAAAGCCTAGAAAATTGCCGGCGGTCTAAAAAGATATTGTTCTGTTGACTTAGCAATGATTCTTGCTAAGTAGAATCCAGATGATTCCCTGAGGTTTCTCCTTGTTTTTCCATGTCCAGTAAGGGCTCAGATTTCCTCCAGAATAAAAGTTTGGGTCACTCCAGAAGACAAACATAA
This sequence comes from Carlito syrichta, assembly GCF_000164805.1. Classification (NCBI taxonomy): domain Eukaryota; kingdom Metazoa; phylum Chordata; class Mammalia; order Primates; family Tarsiidae; genus Carlito; species Carlito syrichta. The sequence continues at coordinate 6,275 of NW_007232692.1, read as the reverse complement.
CCAGTCAGCTGAGATGCTGGCTGAAGGCAAAGAGAACATGGAGTGGATATATGCAGGTAAGAATTTGTTATAAAAAGCTATAGCCTCTTAACCAGTTGCAGAAATGAAGACTCTCAATCTACCCATATTTCATTTTTTGCTGTTGGGTATATATTTATGTATTGAAACTAATCTCTTCTTCACTCTCTTCTCCCATTTTATTGTTCTTTTAACTAGATGAGTTAGCAGTGGTTGGCTTTTACTATATTTCACAGGATATAAAATAGCAGTTCAGAATCACAAAAGAACAAGAGATGAAGTGAGCACCATCAGGAGAGTCTGAGTTTTAAGCTGGATGTAGATAGTAAATATTGGACAGTCTCCCTTTGGGGACAAGGTGAGTGGGCTTTCAATAATTAGAGGTATATGCAAGGGTACCTTGCATTATATTAGGCAGAGTTTGAATCCAATGGAATGTACACATATGCAGACATAGTTAGGGATTATTCTCAGCAGTGCTGGTGGAGTCAAGAGTCCAGCAATGGTGGTGAGTATGTATGGTGTTATATAGAATTGGCAATCTTCTTGTGGTATGAACATAGCTGTGTTATCTATTACCAGGTGCCCTTCATTCCTGCCTATTTTCCAAACTTGGTCCTCAAGCCTTCCTACCAATTTTCCAAGCTACCCTTAATATTCAAATGAATAAGGTCAGTTTCAGCTATTTCCATAAAAAGCTTTTGCCTGGTTAACTCCCAGAACTGTGAACTCCTCCAAATGACCAAAGGGTACTATGTTCTCACAGTACTCTCTGCACCAAAATCAAACTAGTACTGGGGACAATTTGGAGAGATTTCTCCTTTCACCATGAGACTTAGGTGGGGGTTGAGGGAAGGGTAGCATTGAGGGAGGACTAAATACACTGAAAGTATGAACAACCTACTCACGCAAATCATTTCTACCTTGGCGTCTGCTTAGGTCCAGTCACATCTTTAGCATTTCCATTTGATAGAATGTTGCTGGAGATGACATACTTTATAGCTAAGTGTATCAGATAACACCCAATTCATAATAGGCACCATGGATGATAACATCACATGAATGGTTGGGCATTCAACCTTTATCAGAGTTTGGTAGGCGAGTGGGTACTTTCCAAAGAGTACAAACTTTGTTCCAAGACCTAAGGGCTTTCACTGTGATTCTCCTATCAGGGTTTTCCAGTTCCATACCACATTCCTGAGCAGCTCCAGGCATTTTGCGTACTGAAGATGGTTTATGAGGGCCAAGAGCCAAAACTATTTAAACTGCAGTTTGGGTCAACTAGAAAGGCACTGATTTGAACTCAAAGCTAATATTTTGTCAAGTCTTAGACCATAGGGGTTCTCCTCTCCCCCATGGAGAAAACTTCATGAGATAGAAATTCTTTGATTTTGTATAAAATTTGTCTTCTTAAAAAAAATTTATTGAGAGAACAGTACAGTAAAGTTCCCATAGTGGGAGGGGACCCAAAGGGGTTGCCCTAAAATTTATCTTTCATCCCAAGTGATTAATATGTCTTACCAAGACATCTAGGGTATCTGCCTCATCTGTTTCCAGGCCCTGTCAGCACAATGCTGCAAATGCACTAGGTCAGATGGGTATTATATATAGGATGGTAAAGTGGTCAAGTTCACTATAATCTAAATTTTGTCATAGAGTCAGAGATTACTGACCATGAAGTAAGACAGCAAAAGTGTACTGATAACCCTCCAAGGTAAAAGCACTCTGCTTTTCACTTTCTATGTTTCTGCTTAGATTTTCTTTCTTTTTTGAAGCCCAATGTTGAAAACTTCTGCTGAGAAAAAAATATTTATTTCAAAATATTACTGCTCATTGAAAATGCACCTGGTCACCCAAGAGCTCTGTTAGAGATGTACAAGTAGATTAATGTCATTTTCATGCCTCCTATCAACAGCCATTCTGCAGCCCATGGATCAAAGAATAATTTTCACTTTCAAGTCTTATTATTATTATTATTATTATTTTTGAGTTGGAGTCTCACTCTGTTGCCCAGGCTGGAGTGCAGTGGCACACTCATGGTTACCCCAGTGTTGACCTGCTGGGCACCCGTGATCCTTCTGCTTCAGCCTTCCAAGTAGCCTAAACTACAGGAGTGTGCTTCCACATCCAGCTAATTTTTGATTTATTGTAAAGACGAAGTCTTGCCAAGTTGCCCAGGCTGGTCTCGAACCCATGGGTTCAGGCAACCCAGTCGTCTTGGTCTCCCAAAGTGCTGGGATTATAGGCTGAGCCACTAAGCCCAGCCTCAAGTATTATTATTAAAGAAAGTTATTGTGTAAGTTTATAACTGCCATCAATAGTGATTCCTCTGATGGATCTGGGCAAAGTAAATAGAAAACCTTCTGGAAAAGATTCTCCATTCTAGATGCCATGAAAAACATTAGTGATTAAGAAGAGGTTAAAATATCAACATTAATAGGAGTTAGAAAGAAGGTGATTTCAGCCTTCATGGGTGACATCAGTGGAAGAAGAAACTGCAGAAGTGATGGAAGCAGGAAGAGAACTAAAATTAGAAGTGAAGCCTGAAATGTGACTTCATTGCTGCACTCTCATGATAAAACTTGAATGAATGAGAAGTTGCTTCTTAAGAATGAGCAAAGAAAGTGGTTTCTTCAGATGGAAGCTACTACTGGTGAAGATGCTGTGAACATTGTAGAAATGACAACAAAGGATTTAGAATTGTACATAAATTTAGTTGATAACACAGTGGCAGGGTTTGAGAGGATTAATTTTATTATGGGTAAAATACTATCCAACAGCATCTCATGCTACAGAGAAAACTTTGCTTAAAGGAAGGGTCAATTCATGTGGCAAACTTTATTGTATCTTACATTAAGAAATTGCCAACTGGGCTCGGTGGCTCAGCCTGTAATCCCAGTGCTTTGGGAGGCTGAGGTGAGTGGATTGCCTGAGCCAGTGGGTTCGAGACCCGCCTGGGCAACTTGGCGAGACCTCATCTCTACAATAAATCAAAAAATCAGCCAGATGTGGTAGTGTGTACCTGTAGTTCCGGCTACTCGGAAGGCTGAGGCGGAAGGATCGCCAGAGTCCCAGGAGGATGAGGCTGCGGTGGCCGGAAGCGGCCACTGCACTCCAGTCTGGGCGACAGAACGAAAAAAAAAAAAGAAAAGAAATCGCCACAGTCACCCCAACCTTCAGCAAGCATCACCCTGATCAATCAGCAGCCATAAACATGGAGGCAAGACCCTCCACCCACAAAAAAATTGCTTATTCTTCCCCTAACCTATGTAGATTTAAATTATGTAGGTCCCTTTCCCATCCCTTCTTTTACTTGGGAGCTGGATGATTATAGGAGCACATAGTCTCCTCTCTTTCTCAAGGAACACATTCTATTCCTGTGGTGGGGGCCTCACCCAGTCCAACACTGCTGAATGAGATTGACTATTTAATTCTGAGTCTTAATATCTAATCACAATTTTCTGAAGGCATTAGTTACATTCTCCAACTTAGAGGTTTATCAATAATAAAGGTAGTATTTTATCCCCCATCTGCTGACTCTTTTGTCTAATTTATTATTTGGTTCAAAACTCAGACGGGAGAAAGAAGTATTATTATTATTGGGCCCGCTCAAAAACTGAAACAATGATCTTAATTAGTTGGTAATTTTAATTACAGCTGCTATCTCTGGTGTGTTCTCTTCACTAGCACTAATAAATACCTCCACTCGCACCTGGTTTGCAACTATTCATCTGGATGTTTGAAATTCTAAACAGAATTTTTATTGCAGCATTATTTACAATAACAAAAACATGGAACCAACCATGCTGCCCATCAGAAGAGGACTGAGTTAAAAAAAAAAAGTGGCACATATACACAATGGAATATGACGTAGCCATAAAGAAGGACACACAACAACTTGGATGAACTTAGAGTCTATAATACTGAGTGATCTATCACAGAAACAAAGAACTGAGTACCGCATGTTCAAACTCATAAACAGACCTTGAACAATTATCATAATACTATAAGAAAGGGATTGGCAGTAGTGGGAAACTACTGGAAGTCAGGGCACACCTCATCAACAAGGGTACCTGCATAATTGAACGTTTGTATACCTACTCCTGAATTGTACCCCACATCTTCAAAATAAAAAAAAAAATTCAAAAAAGAAAGAAAATCTAAGCAGAAACATAAAAAGTGAAAAGCAGAGTGCTTTTACCTTGGAGGGTTATCAGTACACTTTTGCTGTCTTACTTCATGGTCAGTAATCTCTGACTCTATGACAAAATTTAGATTATAGTGAACTTGACCACTTTACCATCCTATATATAATACCCATCTGACCTAGTGCATTTGCAGCATTGTGCTGACAGGGCCTGGAAACAGATGAGGCAGATACCCTAGATGTCTTGGTAAGACATATTAATCACTTGGGATGAAAGATAAATTTTAGGGCAACCCCTTTGGGTCCCCTCCCACTATGGGAACTTTACTGTACTGTTCTCTCAATAAATTTTTTTTAAGAAGACAAATTTTATACAAAATCAAAGAATTTCTATCTCATGAAGTTTTCTCCATGGGGGAGAGGAGAACCCCTATGGTTTAAGACTTGACAAAATATTAGCTTGAGTTCAAATCAGTGCCTTTCTAGTTGACCCAAACTGCAGTTTAAATAGTTTTGGCTCTTGGCCCTCATAAACCATCTTCAGTACGCAAAATGCCTGGAGCTGCTCAGGAATGTGGTATGGAACTGGAAAACCCTGATAGGAGAATCACAGTGAAAGCCCTTAGGTCTTGGAACAAAGTTTGTACTCTTTGGAAAGTACCCACTCGCCTACCAAACTCTGATAAAGGTTGAATGCCCAACCATTCATGTGATGTTATCATCCATGGTGCCTATTATGAATTGGGTGTTATCTGATACACTTAGCTATAAAGTATGTCATCTCCAGCAACATTCTATCAAATGGAAATGCTAAAGATGTGACTGGACCTAAGCAGACGCCAAGGTAGAAATGATTTGCGTGAGTAGGTTGTTCATACTTTCAGTGTATTTAGTCCTCCCTCAATGCTACCCTTCCCTCAACCCCCACCTAAGTCTCATGGTGAAAGGAGAAATCTCTCCAAATTGTCCCCAGTACTAGTTTGATTTTGGTGCAGAGAGTACTGTGAGAACATAGTACCCTTTGGTCATTTGGAGGAGTTCACAGTTCTGGGAGTTAACCAGGCAAAAGCTTTTTATGGAAATAGCTGAAACTGACCTTATTCATTTGAATATTAAGGGTAGCTTGGAAAATTGGTAGGAAGGCTTGAGGACCAAGTTTGGAAAATAGGCAGGAATGAAGGGCACCTGGTAATAGATAACACAGCTATGTTCATACCACAAGAAGATTGCCAATTCTATATAACACCATACATACTCACCACCATTGCTGGACTCTTGACTCCACCAGCACTGCTGAGAATAATCCCTAACTATGTCTGCATATGTGTACATTCCATTGGATTCAAACTCTGCCTAATATAATGCAAGGTACCCTTGCATATACCTCTAATTATTGAAAGCCCACTCACCTTGTCCCCAAAGGGAGACTGTCCAATATTTACTATCTACATCCAGCTTAAAACTCAGACTCTCCTGATGGTGCTCACTTCATCTCTTGTTCTTTTGTGATTCTGAACTGCTATTTTATATCCTGTGAAATATAGTAAAAGCCAACCACTGCTAACTCATCTAGTTAAAAGAACAATAAAATGGGAGAAGAGAGTGAAGAAGAGATTAGTTTCAATACATAAATATATACCCAACAGCAAAAAATGAAATATGGGTAGATTGAGAGTCTTCATTTCTGCAACTGGTTAAGAGGCTATAGCTTTTTATAACAAATTCTTACCTGCATATATCCACTCCATGTTCTCTTTGCCTTCAGCCAGCATCTCAGCTGACTGGTTATGTTTGTCTTCTGGAGTGACCCTAACTTTTATTCTGGAGGAAATCTGAGCCCTTACTGGACATGGAAAAACAAGGAGAAACCTCAGGGAATTATCTGGATTCTACTTAGCAAGAATCATTGCTAAGTCAACAGAACAATATCTTTTTAGACCGCCGGCAATTTTCTAGGCTTTAGCCATGTCCCAATCAAATCCTAAGTAAGGATTTTTCTATCTGTCCTGGTCATAAACCCTTTGCAAATCCAACAAATATTTTTCCAGTTAATTTCTTTTTTTTTTTTTTTTTTGAGTAAGGCTCAAACTTCTTTGAAAACTGAGATAGG